>NW_016107418.1:2738179-2797579 GCF_001604975.1 Cebus imitator | reverse complement strand
CTGCCTCAGCCTCCTGAGTAGCTGGGATTACAGGCACGCAC
Organism: Cebus imitator; assembly: GCF_001604975.1. Taxonomy (NCBI): domain Eukaryota; kingdom Metazoa; phylum Chordata; class Mammalia; order Primates; family Cebidae; genus Cebus; species Cebus imitator. Next base: position 2,797,538 of record NW_016107418.1, on the reverse strand, counting down.
CACCATGCCCAGCTAATGTTTTTTGTATTTTTAGTAGAGACGGGGTTTCACCATGTTGACCAGGATGGTCTCCATCTCTTGACCTCGTGATCCACCCGCCTCGGCCTCCCAAAGTGCTGGGATTACAGGCTTGAGCCACCGCGCCCGGCCATAATCTATGTTCTTAACAATTAAAACAACAACTAGGCTAGCCACAGTGGCTCATGCCTGTAATCCCAGCACTTTGGGAGGCCGAGGTGGGCGAATCACCTGAGGTTGGGAGTTTGAGACCAGTCTGACCAACATGGAGAAACCCTGTCTCTACTAAAAATACAAAAAATTAGCAGGGCATGGTGGCGCATGCCTGTAATCCCAGCTACTTGGGAGACTGAGGTAGAAGAATTGCTTGAACCCTGAAGGCAGAGGTTGCAGTGAGCCGAGATTGCACCATTGCACTCCAGCCTGGGCAACAAGAGCAAAACTCCATCTTGGAAAACAACAATTAGCTCATAGTTTGATGTCAAGAGCTGCAACTCCAGTGCAGGGGATATAGCCCTAACCTAGGGATCTTACCTGGAGCCCCGTCCTGGCTTCTCACTGTATGAGCTCTGTCTAGCTCATACAAGTCACTGAGGTTGTTTTCTCATATATAACATGGAAGAAATACCAACTCCCTTTCTCTCAGAGATAATTAAGTAACAGCTGTTAAGGAAATCTGAAGTTCAGTACAAATGAGTGCATTGAATCCTCCTCTGAATTGCCACTCCACTACAGCCTGGGTGACAGAGTGAGACTCAGTCTCAGAAAAATAAATAAAAAATAAAAAAAAGAATCCTCCTCAGAATATCTGCACTGGTAGGGTTTCTCCTTGCTCAAGGTTTCATAGCCAGGCAGAGCTTTTTTTTTCCCCACTAAACACATTTACATAAAAACATAATTATTACTATCTCCCAGAATACCTAAGTTGTTAGAAATTTTGCTGCTTTCAGCTATATACCCAATGCATTCGATAAATTTTCTACCTCAAATTATGCTGCTATGCAAACCTCATGAGTTTTATGCATATGGGAAAATCAACTGTGGAAAATTTTGTTATAAAAATGCTCCAACCCGTTGACTTTAACAGAGCCAGAGAGGAAAACAATCAAGTAAAGAGAAACAGAAGAAAAGAGATGAGTTTCTTTTACGGGGATGAACTAGAAGGGATCTACCCTGCCCCCGTCATTTTTGCTTTTTGATTATAATTTTTCAAGAGGAGATATGATATTTAAATAGGCCCTAGAAACTTGCAGCTGATGAGAGAGAGATATAAGCTAACTTCACAGTGTGGGGAGCTCAACACGCCAAGTTTAAGAGAAGTATTAATTACTTCGGAGAATGCCATGAAAAAACTTGTCTGGTCAGTTTTCTTACTCTACAGTCCTAACTCGTATATTAAGTAATATTTTCAATGAAATCCTCTAATTTTGAGGAAAGGCTGACCTGGAGCCAATTTCCTGTGTACATCAGAGTGTCAGAAAACGAGTGCAAAAGTGCTCCTTTTTCTCTCCAATGGGATGAAATCCACCTAAATAGCCCTAACATTACCATTCTTCTAGAAATTAGCAGAAGAATTGTACTCCGTTGCAATTAGGAGGTGCTTCGTAATTTGTTTTTGTTTATGACCTGGTATTTTGTAGCTATAATTAATGAGGGATTCAATTCATTTTCAACAAAGCAATTTTTACAAATGCACATCATATTTACCAAGGGTATATCCAGAGAGGAGGACGATGATGGTGCCTTTGCATCAATGTAATTTATGTGGCAAAGCTTCACCTGGCTATGGGACCAAATGGCCCCTTCCAGGATTCTGAGTATTCCATTAATTCCCCTCTTTCCCTCAGCCACCCAACCTCTGATCACCAAGGCCAATGAATCCCCCAATTCTATCAACTCTCCTTCCCCACCACAACCAAAGTGAACTCAGGACACCTCCTTCCTCCTGCTTTGATGTGCAGAGCAGGCCCCTATCAGGCCTCCCTGCCTTAGTCTTGCCCCTTCTGATCTCCTCCTGCCACTGAGAATGTGAAGGGAAAGCCTGGCCACCTTGTTCTGGTGCTAGCACGTTCCATGACTCCTGAAAAGAGCCCTGATGTGAAGTGGATTCTTAGTCCTTTGCTTGTAAAACTCAGAGAATGATGCTTCATTGGATGGTTGTGAGGATTAAATGGCATAAAGTAAATGAAACCATTTGTTTTAAACAGTCCTAACTCATATATTACAGTAATATTTTCAATGAAATCCTCTAATTTTGAGGAATGGCGGACCTGGAGCCAATTTTAACAAATGAAACCATTTGTTTTAAACAAATGGTTTCATTTACTTTATGCCATTTAATTTTTTACATTGAAACAAATGTAAGAAATTATATTAGTGGAAATTTAAATTTACTAGATAATTCAGTAATTAAGTAAAGTAGTTAAATATAATTACTTGGGTACTTAAATTGATTTAATACATCATGCCAGAGGTTTGGTGGATTTACACAAGCTGGAATGAAAAAGCACTGATACTGATTTTTCTGTACATTACACATCAGATGTTACATCCTAATCAGTGCTCAGGTGGGAACTGTGCCTGTTACTCAGCAGGCAATCAATAATGCCTAAATAATAGTTTGTTCATAGTTTACATGCTGGGTTTGGTGATATGTAGACAGAGCTATACTCCTGATTATTTTTCCGAAAACCCCGTTAGACTACAAATCTACCTTTTCAACAGATGTGTCTACATAGGGTTACTCATCCTTATAGAAAAATAAAATGAAATCCCAATAATCTGCAGATGCTTATTTGGGCTAAAATCCCCCAAACATATTCTAAAGTAAATATTCAACAGTAATAAATACATGATAACCAATTTAATATCTAGTGAGTAGCCACAGCTGTGTATTAGGAAATGGTTGGAGTTTTATTAAGGCTCTGAATCATCAGAGATAAGTTTTGTGCCCCTGAACTAAAATAAACCTGTCATGGAAGTGTTCAGTAACAATGGAAGCAGAAGACCAAATATTCTCAGTGAGAGAGTTAATACAATAATGAAAAGAGAGATACATAAAATATTAGGCTCCTTGGAAAAGTTATGATTGTTTAATGGGTTATATCACAGCTACCTTGGACTTTAATAAGGTGTGATTATGAGACCAATATCACTCTACCAGGAAACATAACAAAATATGTGTTACTATTCATAGTAGTACAGCTATAGGCTCATAGTAACTGTTTCCTAAATATTCGCTGATTAAATTAATTAGCAAACAAGATTCAGAAGACTGTTCTATGGTTACCATTATTGATTCCAACATCTTTTAGTATCAATGCTATTTAAAAATAATGGTCTCATAATATTATCACGACAATTTTCCTAATGAGCTCATATAATATTCACAGTATATGTATGTATATGTGTGTATTCCACAATAACCTATGAAATACAATGCATTTCATAATCCTTCGTTATCCAGAAACAATCATTATGATAGATAATTTTCTAATATCCAACAAGTTGTGCAAGTGTTTTATGATGTTGGAACTTGTAATTTTCTGCAAATAGCTGTGGACTATTACAGGAATACAGACATGATAAATACAGGACCTAATGGCCACTGCTCCCCCACAATCCTGCAAGAGACATCAATAATCAATCACGGCACTTTTTCCCACTAAGCCTGGAATTTATCCTCAAATGTTGATTTTAACATAGTATTCCACACAGCACCTGTTAATCCATTCATTTATTCATTTAGCAAATATGATTTCTTAACTACGTGCAAGGCACCGTACCAGGGAGGCACACTGCAGATAAAAGTCACCCAAGACAGACATGGACCTTACCATCACAGGACTTAGATTAACAATGGATCTGACACCCAAAGTCATGATTGTTTGCTAGATCTGCTCTGTTGTATAGTTGAAATGGAACGAATTATAAATAGCAGTGTCTCTCTTTTGTGACTGAGTGAAGAGGCTTGCACTCCCTGCCTCCATAAAGCCATGTCTATTGAATAGTTTAGGAGCTAAAGGTGAAAATAGCTGAACACTGTTAATTAGAAAAAAAAAAAGATGGTGTTCTTTTTATTCATTTAAGTGTTCAATTTGCAAGTCACACTGATAAACTCACAAGAGAAAGTTTTATGAAACTATTAGAATGAATAAATTTTTCTCCCACTCCCCTATAGAGACGGGGGCAGTCCGTGACTCAGTGTGAAGTGTTTTCCTTTCTCCACAAATGTCGGAAAGAACACAATATGCTACGTAGAATTAGAAAAAGAGAACAGATGGCTGAGTTTATGGCTTTTTCCACCACTATCAAGCATGCTGTCTTTCCCCCTCAGCTGCAAAATTCTCTTAGTGTCTCTGCTCTTAATGCTGCGCCTTCCCCTCCCTGCCTCATTCCTGCCTGCCATCCTTTCATCCCTGCTTTAGAAGTGGGCTGACTTACCCAAGCAAAGGTCCCCGGCTTACATCCCACTCGTATGTGGAAGTGGGCTGACTGCATCCCTTCATGGCAAACTGCTTGGATGGTTTGTCCCTTACAGCTATCTAACCCCTGGACAAATGCAAAATGTCAAAACAGTTCGGAAAATCAGGGACGTGAAAGTGGCTCAGTCAAAATCAGGCTGATAGCAGCTATAAAGATGTTACTGTCAATAACAGGCAACTGTTCTGCTGTCTCCTAAGACTAATCCTGAATCAGGATAAGTACTGCTTGGGGAAAATACTGTCTAGTTGCTTTATTTCATAAATTAAAAAACAAAACAAAACAAAAAAAAACCATGGCCACCCATGGTGGCTGATGCCTATAATCCCAGCACTTTGGGGGGCTGAGGCAGGTGGATCACCTAAGGTCAGGAGTTTGAGACCAGCCTGACCAACATGGCGAAACCCCATCTCTACTAAAAATATAAAAATTAGCCAGGTGTGGTGGCATGTCCCTGTAATCCTAGCTACTCGGGAGGCTGAGGCAGGAGAATCGCTTGAACCTGGGAGGTGGAGGTTGCATTGAACTGAGATCATGCCATTGCACTCCAGCCTGGGCGACAGAGTGAGGCTCCATCTCAAAAAACAAAACAAACAAACAAATAAGAAAACTCACTAAAGTGTGAATTCTACTGTACTACCTCCAATGCAAAGACCCAGTTCTTGAAGTCACCAGTAGACCCACAATGTATATTTAGTGATAGATGCTGATGGTTGGTTGTTTTCTTTTGTTTTTTAACCTGATTCTATAACTGAAGTGCCTATTAATTTTGCTTGTGTTCTCTACAGCCGTGTGTGTGTGTGTGTGTGTGTGTCTGTGTCTGTGTGTGTGTGTGTGTGTGTGTGTATTTTTCTTTAATCCCCTCTAGATTTGGAAATTGACTAAAACTAAACAAGGAAGAAGAAAGTGACAGGCCATTTTTATTACTCTTTCTTACAGTTCCAGTTTTACTGTGAGTTTCTACTTCTTAAAAGATTTTGTATTTTTTCCCTTTGAATGTTACTTCATTTGTTCATTCTCTAAGGAAGAAAAAACAGTATCATAAAAATTATGAATGAATAAAAATGATTTTTCTATGAGTATCATAAAAAATGAATCAAACATGATTCCTTTTTACCCTTTGCCCTTTGCACTGTCTCCTGGTCAGTGCCAGTTCTCATGTCATTATAGTAGTTCCTCAGTGAACATGAAATAATACAACATTGTCCATTGGGACCAATTATGTAACACTCAAGAGATATAATAGCAACATTGAGTTTATTAATTTAGTAGAAACAATATTTTACAGTTCTAGCATATAAGAGAATGCAGTTATGTTAAATGACAAAAATCGTGTATTCTATTTTGGGCTTCTCAATAATTAAGAAATAGAGCTAAAATCCTTTCATTCATTTCTTCATCCAGCTATAGGCCAGATACTGTGCTAGGGTCTGTGGGTACAGACGTGACGTCTACAGACCAGTGTCTCTCTCTTTGTGGAGCACACAAGTGACTGACTGGGCCTTGACAACCCTGGTTAAAACTGACATTCATGAAAGTGTCTAGGACTAGGATGGAATCTCTTTCCTAACCCATTTCTTTCATACTCACTAGGAAATCCACCCTTCCAGTGGACCAGGGTAGATTTATGACCCACTGAAAAGCAACAGCAAACAGAACGTAGAAAATGGAAGTCTTACCACTAATAAATATATAGATTGCAGACTCTGTTCTCTTCTTCTTTGAAATAGGTACAGCTAGATATTTGCAGCTGTAGAAGCCAGTGTGGTTTGCTTGAGCTGCGTTCAAGGTCAAACTACTGCAGAATTGTTTCCCATTTCTTCCACAGGCAGATTTAGTTATGCTCAGCCTTTTGCTTTCCTTACTCACCGATTCAGGCAAAGACCATCCATGGGCTGCTTCCCCTCTGCAATCACAGATAAGAAAACAAAACATGATTATGGCTGGGCCCCGGGCTCAGCACCAGTTCCTAAGCATTCATTTTATTAGGAAGCTGAGGTCCTCTCTTAAGAGTAGTCATCTTCCTCTTTACGGGAAAGCAACACATTTAGAAAAGCTATTGAACAATACTCAGAAGAAAGATGCAGAACTATATGGGCATCCCTTCCCCCATTTCCCTGAGTGAGTAATGCTCTCCCTTCCCCATGAATCCCCTTTCATGGGAAGCTGGATGCATATGGTTTGCACTTTGCAGTTCACGGGCAATCACTGAGGTCCCTACCTTTCTACTTTGCCAGGGAATGATTTTGCCTCAGGCATGGTGACTACATTATTCCCAAACCATCACAGTCACTTACCTGCATTGGAGACGCAGCGTCTGGCCTGCTTGCATGACGTGCTGGGTGCCTTTTAAACTCAGTTCAGGACCTTTTAATTTTGAACCTGAACTAGATCCTGGAAAACAAATTTTTAAAATGTATTATTTGCAAATTACCTTCTTACCTTTTTTTTACTTATCTTTCCATAAAGGTGAGTTTTCATTTTTAATTTATTTACGTCTTTAATTTACTTGCATCTTTAATTTATATGCAAAAGATACACTAACAGAAATTTCTCTTCATTCACAAATTTTTTCTAGCTCTATCCTTGCTTATAAATATTACATATCCTTTTATACCAAATGACCTAAATAACACCCAAAAGCCTATTTATGTAGAATGTTAATGGATTCATATAGGTTCAATGCAATTATATTATAATATAAAATAACTTGTTGTAATATTCAAATATGTAATAATTTAGTAAAAACTTTTAGGAATAAATGTCAGTGTCATCCAAGATAGATTTCCAATACTGAACTTCTTCCAGTGTGGGCCATCTGCTCCTATAGGCCTGTCTCATCTTTTTTCTGAATAAAAAGTGCAGAAATTTTCCTGGGTTCTGGACTTAGTGCAATCATTAGTTGAGCAATGATATATTTTTGGCCAATCATTTCCCTTTCTGAACCAGTTTCCTCATTTGGAAAACTAATTTGAGAACCAAAATCAGTTTTAGAAGCCATTTGGTTTGTCTTACATAATCTATGAGTTCCCTCTAAAATGGTACAGTCACACTCTTACGTGACATTTGTCAAACATCTCACAGAGGATTGTTGTGAGGCAATGAAGTCAGGTGGTGAAAGTGCCTTAAAATCTACACATCTCTAGATGAGGCAATAATGACATCAATTTTAGTGACGAGTTCTGTCACCCTAGACAAATCATCTCTCTCTTCCCAGATCTCACTTCTCTTATCTGTAAAAAAGAGATTGGACTAGATGACCTTGAAATCTCTGACCTTCCATTTCTCACAGTCCCAGCCTGATATAGCTTGGATGTTCGCCCTCCACATCTGATGCTGAATTGTAATCCTCAGTGTTGGAGGTGGGGCCTGGTGGGGGGTGTCAGGTCAAGGGGGTGGATCCCCCACGCATGGCATGGCGCTGTTATTTAGATGTGATTATTTAAAAGTGTGTGGCACCTCCCCACTTCTCTTGTCCCTGCCCTCACCATGTGATACACCTGCTCCTGTTTTGCCTTTGACATGAGTAAGGGCTCCCTGAGGCCTCACCAGAAGGCAAACAGATGCTAGCACCATGCTTGTACAGCCTGCAGAACTGTGAGTCAATTATACCTCTTAATAAATTACCAAGCCTCAGATATTTCTGTTTGTTTGTTTTTTCCTCAGATATTTCTTTACAGCAATACAAAAACAGCCTAACAGTCAGCCTCATGATTTTTTGAACCATAGGTGCTATAGATGCTGAGCCTGCCTTGAAGCTCTTATCCACCAATCAGAATACTCTCAGTAAGGATCTCTCTCGCCTCCTGCCTCCCCTCATCCCTCACTCTCTCTTCTCCTTCTCCCTCTTATTCACCAGCCTCCTCCTCCTCCCCTCTTCCCAGGCAGCTGCAATGCCTTGGAAAGGCAGGGGATGAGGGGCCCAAGATTAGCATTCCTTGGGCAGGAATAGAAGTTAATGGGAGGGAGGAAAGATATTCTTGGAGAAAGGAAAGTTGAGTGTTGGGCACCAATCTCAGGGCATAGTTTTACTTTTAAAAAATCAGTTTAAGTAGTGGAAGTGAAGGCAGAAGCTTGAAGTGAATGGTCATGTAGGCTTTATCATTAGGTCACAGATCTGTGAGAGCAGATGCATGTGCCAAATACCGTGGTTATGCCCAGCAGAGCTCTCCAGCGTTTCTCTTGGGTTTGAATATATCAGAGAAAACTACATTCAGTTAGATCTGTGTTTGAAGCTTAGCTTTCCCACCTACTGACTGCATGACTTTGGCATCACTTAATTTGCTGCTCTTCAGCCTCCTCATGAGTGAAACCAGAAACCTTATGGACTACCTCATAGGCAGGGTGTGTGGATTCGGTGCTGTGCTGTGGAAGTGGCTGGCTTGTTGCCTGGCACATGGCAGATGCCCACTGTCACTGGCATCTAGAGGAATCACTTTCCCTCCCCATGCTTCTGTTAGAATATTTTGTTGGGTGTGTAACTGCAAATATATTAAATTAACATATGCTTTTCTGGTATTGCTAATAATAGAAATTAATACCTTTTTTAAATTCTATTTTATTTTTGAGACAGAGTTTCACTTTGTTTCCCAGGCTAGAGTGCAGTGGTGCGATCTCGACTCACCCTGCAACCTCCGCCTGCCAGGTTTAAGCAATTCTCGTGCCTTAGCCTCCCAAATAGCTAGGACCACAGGTGCATCCCACCAGAGCAGCTAATTTTTTGTATTTTCATTGGAGATAGAGTTTTGTCATGTTTGCCAGGCTGGTCTCAAACTCCTGACCTCAGGTGATCTCCCACCTTGGCCTCCCAAAGTGCTGTGATTATAGGCGTGAGCCCAGCCTAAATTAATATCCTAAAAGTAACTTTTATAGACAGTAGATCCTGGTATCAAAGCACTCCTAAATAAAATGGCTAAATATTAACTAAATTAAAATCCCTGTTTTATATGGATCCCATTGATCTATCAAATAACCTCCTAGAACAAGTCAACGCCTTCAGGTACCTAGGAACATATTTTAACTCATACTTATCCTTATGAGTTTCTTGAGGCAAACTGTAGCTCAGAGTCAGGGATCTGTAGAAACACCAGGCTTTTCTAAAGCCACGGATACACCTGCCCTGAGAAATCTCCACGCCAGAACAGTTTCTGCCCTTCTTTATGGCCTGGAACTCTGGGGATTTAACTGAGCAACTGTTCATGTGCTAGAAAAAAATTCATCAAAGCTTCCTGTGGAAAATTCTGGCATTACTTGTGGTTATCCCTATGGTCTCATTCTGGAGATGCTGAGCGCTCCAGTCCAGGAGAAGGAACGGTTCCCCTGTTTGTGACATGAGGTAAATCACACTGCCTACGTCTTGGTTTCTAAATCATATGAATCTTTCCTTATCAGCAACCCAGAACACCAGTACTCCTGACCCTCATCAGAGGAAACCGCTTACTTCAAAGAACCACCCAAAGCCCAGCTGAGAGAAGTGCTATTTATTTATTTATTTTTGAGATGGAGTTTTGCTCGTCACCCAGGCTAGAGTGCAATGGCACAATCTCGGCTCACTGTGGCCTCTGCCTCCCGGGTTCAAGTGATTCTCCTGCCTCAGCCTTCAGTGTTTTACTGGGATTATAGGCGTGCGCCACCACACCCAGCTAATTTTGTATTTTTAGTAAAGACTTCTTTAGTAGCGGTTTTGCCATGTTGGCCAGGTTGATCTCGAACTCCTGACCTCAGGTGATCTCCCACCTCGGCCTTCCAAAGTGCTGGGATTACAGACGTGAGTCACCTAGCCTGGCAAGAAGTGCTATTTAGAGAAGACCTCTGAAACAGTGTGCCCTCTAATTGTTCCTGTCTGCACTCGCCACGCTGTCCCCCAACCAGAAGACAACATAACTGAATGGTTAAAAGACACTGACAAGAATGGGGTTATTGTTAAGTTTAGGGGAAAATGCTAAAAAATATATATGTTGTTACATAATTTGTCTCCAGTAAGATCGTGAATTTTGCACTTGGAATGAGGAAGCTAGATAAAAATATACAACGAAAACAAAGGAAAACAGAAGTATAAGGAAACAAATTTCCAAGTAACTGGTGACTTCGAGTACATTACTATCCTTCAGTTAATAGGAAACTGGGATCTCACAAAGGTTATTGGAGGTGTCAAGTTTATAGTTTAACAGGAAAATGAATAGAAAAAGGGAAAGTGAAAATATTTATTTCTCAAATGCTTTAAACTCACATTATTAGGCCTTACAACGTTTCTCTGAGGCAGTTTAATGTCCATACACCTATCTGAGTAATGAAGATTCAACTAACTTTTTTTTTAGCATCTACTACATGCCAGACACTTGCCCATCTTATCAGTGATTTACATAAAGATAGATATGTATATACATATCCATAAACACGTGCATAGTAACAGCATAGGGAACTCAGCTTGCTCGCCTCAGTAGCTCACAGTCATACTGACCATTTAGATGATAAATCCACAGCCTATTTCATTTTCAAGGGTGGAGTGTCATAATTTAGCGATGGGGATCAAAACTTCCCACTGCTTTACATGGCAGCCTAGAAATCTGTTTTAAAAGAATGATTTTGTCCTCCCAATAAATGATCTTGTCCCTCCTGTGAACTACTGTTTTCATCAAAATCAATTATAATATAATCATAAGAGGCATACAAATCTCCTTACATCAGGAAGACTATTATTTAAACAAAACAAAACCAAAAGACTCAACACAGAGCATGAAAATGGGCTTTATCCCATGCTGCTTTGTTAGAAAAACTTAAGGTCAAGCAGTATGGGCTAATGGCATTAAAAAACCAACAGGTGAACATGGACTTATTTGAACACTGACACTTTGTATTGGTCTTCGCTGAGAATTTGCTTCATTGTGTTTCCGTTCTATATTATCTGGCAGGTGGAACAGAACTTTCCGACTCTTTGACACAAATCCCTTCTCTCCTTCCCCACATGCTAAACCTCACATAGAAAATCTATATATGTAGACTGTTCTAAAATGCCACCCTTCATTCCCCACCTTTGTTTCATTAGGCAAAACGGAACACCTTCTTTGACTTCAATGGGAAGAGTGAATACATATCCAAGTAAAGGATGGCTTTATTTTGCAACCAAATCCAAAGCCCAGATGATTGAGGCTCCTTATTCAAGTGCTCTTCAAAGCTACCACGATGGACACTAAAAAAGCCAACTCCCACTACAGGTCATTATGAACCAGATAGCCTTGCTGTCACTTTTAAAACTCAAGACTTGCCGAGCGCGGTGGCTCACGCCTGTAATCCCAGCACTTTGGGAGGCCGAGGCGGGTGGATCACGAGGTCAAGAGATCGAGACCATCCTGGTCAACATGGTGAAACCCCATCTCTACTAAAAATACAAAACATTAGCTGGGCATGGTGGCGCTTGCCTGTAATCCCAGCTACTCAGGAGGCTGAGGCAGGAGAATTGCCTGAACCCAGGAGGCGGAGGTTGCGGTGAGCTGAGATTGCGCCATTGCACTCCAGCCTGGGTAACAAGAGTGAAACTCCGTCCCCCCCAAAAAAATAATAAATGAAACAAAAAAAATAAAACTCAAGACTCTCAATCTGACTAAATATATCTTTAGAAAACTGCAATTTTTATTAATCTAAACAAAAACAGTGTTCTAGCTAGTCGAATGCCACTTCAAGGCAAATCTCCTGGCCCCTCTCTCACCAGATGCCACCTCAGTGCCCCTTAGTCTATTGAAGTCTGAGGGTTATTCTCTGTAAGAAAGGAGCTTTATTTGAATATAAATCACCAAACATCTGTGTTTTTCCATTTTTTATTATGAGTCATTAATCTCCCTAGCTCTGCCACTTACTAGTTCTGTTGTGGCCATGGGCAGGCCACATTAAGCCTCAGATTCTTTATCTGTCAATACAGAAGGTTAGACCTCGGTTTTTATGATGCTTTTCTGCTAACAATTTTGACCCTGGGATCACAGTAATTGATTACAATGTATAATTAAAAATCACATTTTAATAGTACTTACAGTTAGTAAAGAAACAACATCACAATTTTAAAAATCAACTAAGAATCTGAATAGACACCTTCCCAAAGAAGATATATAAATAACCAATAAGCCCATGAAAAGATGAAGGCCTTCATGAGTCATCAGGAACATGCAAATAAAAAACACAGGGAGACACCACTTCAGGCCAACTCGAATAGTTTAAATAAAAAAGACAGATAAGAACAAGTGTTGGTAAGAATGTGGAGAAACTGGAATCCTCTTACAACGCAGGGAGGATTTTTAAATGGTGTGACCCACTTTGGAAAACAGTATGGCAGTTCCTCGAATGCTTAAACATAGAGCTGATCATAATTTAAACACATGACTCAGCAATTAGACTTCTAGGTATCTATCCAAGACAGATAGATGAAAACACCGTCCACATAAAAAATGACACAGAAAGGTCCACAGCACTATTGCCTATAACAGCCAAAAAGAAACAACCTGGGCCCGGTGCAGTGGCTCACACCTGTAATCCCAGCACTTTGGGAGGCTGAGAAGGGCAAATCACCTGAGGTCAGGAGTTTGAGACCAGCCTGGCCAACATGGTGAAACCCCATCTCTACTAAAAATACAAAAATTAGCCGGGCATGGTGGTGCACACCTCTAGTCCCAGCTACTCGGGAGGCTGAGGCAGGAGAATGGCTTGAACCTGGAAGGTGGAGGTTGCAGTGAGCCGAGATGGCGCCATTGCATTGCAGCCTGGGTGACGGAGCGAGACTCCGTCAAAAGAGAAGAGAAGGGAAGAAGGAAAAGGGAAGAAGAGAGAAGAGAGAAGAGAGCAGGGAGGGTGGGAGGGAGGAAGAGAGGGAGGCAGGGAGGTAAAGGAAAGGAAAGAAAAGAAAGAAAAAAAGAAAGAAAGAAAGGAAAAGAAAAGAAAGAAAGGGAAAGGAAGGAAGGAAGGAAGGAAGAGAAAGAAAGAAAGAAAAAGGGAAAGAAAGAAGGAAAGAAAGAACCCAATGTCCATCAGCTGAATGGGTAAATAAAATATGGCATATCATTACAATGGAGTGTTATTTGGCAATAAAAAGGAATGAGATGCTGATACGTGCTGCCACACAGATTATCTTGAAAATATTATGCTGGTGCACAGAGAAAGTCACGTAAGCACACAATGAGAAAGCAGCTGTCTACAAGCCACAAGAGAGGCCTCAGGAGAGACCAGACCTGCCAGCACCTTGATCTCAAGTTTCCAGATTCCAGAATTATGAGAAAACAAATTCCTCTAGTGTTACTGTTAAAAAACAAAAACAGGCTGGGCATGGTGGGTCATGCTTGTAATCCCAGCACTTTGGGAGGCAAGAGCAGGTGCATCAACTGAGATCAGGAGTTTGAGACCAGCCTGGCCAACATGGTGAAACCCTGTCTCTACTAAAGATACAAAAATTAGCCAGGTGTGGTGGTGCACACCTGTCCTCCCAGCTACCCAGGAGGCTGAGGCATGAGAATCACTTGAAGCTGGAGGTAGAGGTTTCAGTGAGTTGAGATCCCCTGCACTCCAGCCTGGGCCACAGAGGGAGACTCTGTCTCAAAAACAAAACAAAACAAAAAACCCACAAATCACTGTACTAAGTAAAAGAAGCCAGTCACAAATGGCCACACATTATATGATTCCATTTCAGGGCTTTGGGGGAGGGGATGGAGAGTGACTGATAATCAGCATGGGGTTTCTTCTGGGGCATGAAAATGTTCTCAAATTAGATTAATGGTGATGGTTGCACAACTCTTGAATGTACTAAAAACCACTGAATTATATACTTTAATATTCTTGTCTCTTACAGTCATATTTTGGGGTGTCATATTCTGGTCTCCTATAGTATGTGAGCTTTATCTCAATAAAGCTGCTATTTTTAAAAACCCAACAACTTATAACTAAAGTAATCATAGAGTTATGTTGAAGGCCTAGAATATCCAGTTATTTTGAAATTTGTTGTCACATATGTGTGAGGTTTTACACTAGTTTTTCCAGCTTAAAACTTTGGAAGGCTGATTTTAGAGAAATAATTTTTCCTTCATGTTCAGTAACATCACTACATAAGAGAAGTTTACAAACATGTTGCAAAAAACTTGCTGTTCCCTCCCCCATTACAATCTTTTAAATTTAATTCAGTGTTAGTTTTAAATCAATCCTAATTGCATATTTTGAATTTTCCCTATTTAAATTGAAATTTTTAACAAATTATGTTGCTAAGACTCTCTGAAGAAATGTGTTTCCTTTTACATCAAATTTTTTCATTTCTAATTTATTTGTTTTTAACTTAAAGCTCTGTATATTCCATTTATTTCAAATGAAATGCATCTGTCTTTGATTTTGCATACTGTGTTTTCAGTAGTACATAATCCTACATGATAAATGGCCTCTTCATCTAAATAGAGATTCCCAAGTATCGTGTTTCCAAAATTTGAATTTAAGATCATGAGCCCTTTACAAAGGTTGTTCGAGGTTAATTAAACATAATTCACAATAAAAGAAGATATTCTTTCCTTAAGATGTAGCTTATTAAATGCCTAATTCTCATAGACTGGATCTCACAGAATCTTTGTGGTTGGTGGCAAGGGCGGGAGAAGGGTAAAGAATGTAATTGCAAAATTCCAGAAGCTACCAACGTTTTTATTTGCAATGCTAATTCTTATAGGGCGCTGATACTTAATTAAAAAGTTAACTCTGGTTCTTAACCTCTGTGTCATACCTCTATCCAAGTACTTATCAGGTAATATAAAGTGGACATTAAAACTGAATGCCTAGATTAAAATTACCACATTAAATGGAGACTACACTACCAGCTATGCTGGCAGGGACTATGCTTTGATGAAGAGCATTATACTGTCCCATCTCCTCTCACTTCCAGAATGATGGAGAAAGGCCAGAGAGTCCATATTCCGTCTACCAACAGCCTAAATAGATGATGGGAAAGCTATGGGAATTCGTATGAACTGAAAGCATATTTTTTAAGTCCCACAATTAGCAATAACATTGATTTTTTAAATGTCGGGTTTGTTTTCCAAAACAACTGGCCTTAAATCAAGGAAGAATGTAAAGAAATGAAAGGATGTGCACAAAAATACACACACACACACACACACACACACACACACAAACACACACACGCACCTGCTGACATGCATGCACATACTTTTCTGTCCATGAAAACTTCAAGTTTGTTTGCGTGGTGGTGGGGATGTTGATGTAGAACTAGAAGAGGTTTTTGGTGTGTGCTTTAATTACATTTTTCATTCAGATTAGGCTTAGGGAAAGCTCTTTCTAGGCTGGGATTTAGAAATTTACTTGTATGTGGCAAGACCATGAAGCAATGGCTCACTGCTGACTAATCCCTTATGCAGATAAGATTTGTGACTTTTACATAGGCAACTTTACAAATATGTAATATTTTATTTTAGGGTAACTGTGTTATTGGTCTTCAGGGTCCACAATAGAACTGAATGTTTAGGTAGCTGCTGTCCAGCAACATTATATTTCATTTGTAGAAAGTTTCTAATCCTAGGAACCTGCTTTTTCCTTTAAATCTTTATAGTATATTAAACTCACTATTTTACCACACTGATTTCTTGCTTTAGACGTTTTGCCATTCTAATTAATCCCCAAACTATTAGATTCAGTATGTGCAGTCTCTGATCTCAAAGCCCGAATGGAAAATTCAAAGTAGCCATGTATATAGCATTTATGTCTTGAATCCAGGTGTCAAAAAATAAATCAAGAAATTACCTAAATGTGTAATGCCAGCAATTAGCATTGGCACTTCTCTCCAAGTATGTTCATTTCAATAATTCTGCTCTGGTTTGTTCATTTTAAGGCTGTCCTACAATTCATATTTTAATTGTCTTGTCAACGAAAATTGTAATTAGGTTTTGTAGCTCTTGGCGCAAAGGACATCACACTGTTAGCCACTGAAGTGGCAGAAGTCTAAAATCATCGGAACTTGGACAGTTTTCATCCCATCCATACATGGGTCATTAACTTTACTCATTTTTTCCTTAAGCTTTATAAAAGTTATTTAAAAGGAAAAAAAAATCTGTGTGGTTTAAAATGCTTACCAGGAAAAAATGCTCTAATAACATCAACATTCCTACTGTCAATGTTTACGAGGGAAACATGTCTTCTGCGTGCCTCTCTGAGCTTTTTACTTGACACTGGCTTCTCTGAGGGTCACAGTTGAACAGGGCACATTCATTGATCACTAGGCCTGTCACCAAGCTGCCATCAGGGACCTACCCTTCCAATGACCTATAGCCATGCACAACTCCTTTTCGTGTGACATCAGTTAATTAAGGTTGGTTTGGGAGAAATCTCCTGCTGACCAAAGAGTTACCTTTTCCCAAAAAATGCCCTACTCCTACATCACTGGCTTGGTATTAAATGAGTTCAGAAACCACTTCCCTAGAGCTGTCTAACAACATGTCATTTCAATTTACCATACGATGTCATGAAAGTTGTCTGAGCTGCCTGGGGCAAAGGTCAAGATCTGGCTGACAGGGCACGAGACATCACTTGTAAAATACTCGGTAGAGAAGTCTGGTAGCCCTTCACCTGGTTATGCAAAGGGCCATGAACAGAGCAAACACTCTCTACACCCTAAAAATGCATAAAGGAACATTGTGTCTGTTAGGCAGGGCTTGGATGCATCTCTGTTTTCTCTATCAACGGCAGGAAACTTGTTAAATTTGAAGCATACTCCCCACGGGCTTATGTTCTTATCCAACGTCACTGTTCAGAGGTCTTTGTGGAAGCTGGGCCCTGACATCATGTCTTATAGAATGGATCGTAATCGCCAGTAGTGTTATGCTACTCAGAAGTTATTTCAGGCTGGAACATACACATTTTCAGATTGTGAACACCTGGAAGAGACATGATAACTGATTGCTCAGCAGAGGTGCAATGTCAATGAACACACACAATGTATGTGAGACTAAATATGCACGTGGCTTAATGAAAGTAAGTGGGTTTTTTAATAAATTTGTTAATTTTGTATCAATTTGTGCATCCTCTTTAGAATCATAGTATCTGATCAGTGACAAAATGCTTTTAGCTGCAAGAGCATTTGCACAGAGTTGTATTAGTAAGAGTAGTAGTGGCCAGGCACAGTGGCTAAAGCCCGTAATCCCAGCACTTTGGGAGGCCAAGGTGGGTGGATCACCTAAGGTTGGGAGTTCAAGACCAGCCTGACCAACATGTAGAAACCTTGTCTCTACTAAAAATACAAAAATTAGCCGGGCGTGGTAGTGCATGCCTATAATCCCAGCTACTCAGGAGTCTGAGGCAGGAGAATTGCTTGAACCCAGGAGGCGGTTGTGGTGAGCCAAGATAGCGCCATTGCACTCCAGACTGGGCAACAAGAGCGAAACTCTGTCTTAAAAAAAAAAAGAAAGAAAGAAAGGAGTAGTGGTGATAATAGTATGCTTGAACTGCCTTAACACTAGACTTCTAATCTCTAAATTATTTAGGATTGCAAATATCAGTTCTGCCAAAGGCATCCTCCATGTTCTCATTAAATAAACAATTATCAGTTTGGCTGCATGGTATGGAATGCATGTGACTTGCAATCTAAAATGGAAAGTTTTCTCTGCTTTACATAGCATCAGGATTACAGTTTGGTCTATGTCCAGATAGTTTACCAAATACTCTGCCTTCATTACTGTTCAGTGTCAAGGCTCCAGGCATCTATAGAGATGATGACAGCAGGTCTCAATGTCATGGATTTGTCATTTACATGGATCCCTATGGGTTCCCTTAGAAGGAAAGTCTCATAGAAAAGGTCTGGGAGATATTTTATCAATTCAGTATAGGAGCTTGCCATGTAACAGTTAAAGTATCAAAGTGGGAATTGGAACCTTTAAATTTTATTCGGCTATATCTTATATCCTGTCATGTGACATTATCTTCATATCCATACACAGTTCCTTCTGGGAAAAAAATGAGTATGTCATGGAGCTGTAATGTGATGCTATTAAATTACCATAAAATGCACTTTGTTCAAGTTTCTATTTTGATTCCAAAATAATGCCTTCACATTTTTGTGCAATAAAATGAAGAAAAAAAGGCTGGCAAACAGGCAGACAGACAAGCGTGCACCTTGGCACTGTAGCTAGTCATGCAAGAAAAGCCAAAAATGTTATTATGGAAACACAAAGCTTATCTATTCTCTCATACAGACTTTCAGCTTCAGAATCTATTACAAATAATGACAGAATACCATTTGCTTTGTATATAAAAATGGAGGCGAGATGAAATAAGATTGGAAGGATGAATGTGACAAAGCTCTGATGTTAATTTTCAGCTTACTTTGATACAGTTTACGGAGTCCAAATTATATAGAAAACATCTTTCTGGAGTCCTTTAGACTGTTCATAAAGGAGATACTTTAAATACACTCACTAAGAGGAAAGTTGAGAAGATCTCTATCTTCGCAACCAAAAATATATACAAATTCTGTGACCTTTGAGACTTAAGTGGCCAAGAGTGTGCAATAAAGTTATCCGTCATAGGGGAATTGAATTTTTGAAAGCTACATTAGCAAATTTCTAAGACTCATTAAATGCAATTCTTGACAATTGTGTTTTCTATTGTCAAAATCAGTTTCCTTCTAAGTTAAACAATTTGAAATATAATTGCCTTTCATTACACATATTTTGGAGATTAATCATGCTTAGAAAATGGAGTGGACATGTTGATTAAACTGTTCTTTTTTATTCTGGGTTTTTCTAATTTCATGTTTTCTTAAGATATCCTTCACATAGTAAATATTTGTAAGAGCTATGCTTTCCTAAGATTTCAAAGACTTTAAAAAAAAACCTTAGATGGAATTAATGTTATACAAGTTTTGCTGAGAGTCAAGTTTCTGTAAGGAAAAGTAATCTATTAAAACCAGCATGTTTTCATCAGCAGTATCTCAATTTTTAAAAGAGATAATTTACTGAATGTTTTTCACTCATTTCAGCATGTGATATTAAGGCCTTTCTGACAAATATAGAATACTTTAGAGTTGCTTGTCTCAATGCCTGGGGAATGCTGGTTTTCATTCTCAGGGCATGTATGCTCATACACCACCATCATTACCCTACCTAGAACTTGATTTCTAGAAATTCGCCTTTTTTATATCATACAAGACATTATGTCTCTAACAGAAGGAAAACAACAATTTCTGTTATCAGTTGGCCACCAACCTAACAGCTCTGAAATAACGTTATGAATCAGTGCATTCTGGAGGACAAAACCAAAACCAGTAAGCAGAAGTTACATAAAACCAAAAAGAAGAGCTCTGTGGAGAGGTAGTAAGGGCCCCAATGCCAAAGCTGTTCCCATGAAATTAAGCCCCCATCTCCTTGGGATGACACTGATGAACTGGGTTAAGGGTTGGACGCTCATGTGCAATTTCAGGAGTCCGGGAACTCTGCCCTCATTTACCTATGCTTCTTCTCTCTCTTTTCACCAATCCTGGTTTCCCCGCCACTACATTCTCTATATGACCTCTTTCTCTCACTCCTTTACCTTGTTTATTTCTCCATCTTCAACCTCAACATTTATTCTTTCATTTAATTTTTTGCACATACACTGAGAGGGATACCACAATAAACAAGACAAACAAGGATGCTTCCTTTACAGTGTTTACAACTTAGCATGAACAACATATAAAATAAGTATATATAGATATATATGTAATGGCATAAAAAGAATTTCTGCTTAAATAAATAGAAAATTACATTATATTTGGGTGTATATGGGGAAGTGCCAAGTGTGGAGGTACCTCACTTAGCCCAGGGAGTGAGAGACTTCTATTAGAAGAATGAAGTGGAAGGTGAGACCTGAAGAATCAATGTGTATTTGCTAAGAGGGCAGGGTTGCCCGGGCGCGCTGCCTCATGCCAGTAATCCCAGCAATTTAGGAGGCCGAAGCGGGCGGATCACCTGAGGTCAGGAGTTTGAGACCAGCCTGACCAACATGGCGAAACCCCATCTCTACTAAAAATACAAAAATTAACCAGGCGTGGTGGCAGGCACCTGTAATCCCAGCCACTTGGGAGGCTGAGGCAGGAGAATCGCTTAAACCCGGGAGGCAGGGGTTGCAGTGAGCCAGGATCACACCACTGCACTCAGCCTGAGCAACAGAGTGAGAGTCCGTCTCAAAAACAAATAAATAAATAAAAATAAATAGCAGGGTCTCTTTCTCCTTCAAAGACTTCCACATCTTCCCACCCTCTAAGCTTCGTCTTTCCTTTTAAACAATTGTTTTCTTCTAACAGTTTCACATACATTTTCTTGTTTGTTACAACTGTGTTTCCCCCGGCCACTACGCTAGGAGGAGAAAGCTCTGTCATCTTCTTCCAATGCTCTGGTTCGCGTATTTTTTGTCTGGGGTCTACCTGACTTCACCTGCCACTGGGAAAAAAGCCACAAGTAATCATGCTTTAGACATATACCCAGGTCACGTTGTACTTGTTGAAACAGAGCACCATGGAAGCCGACCAGGGTGGAGATCCAGTAATGAGAGAATGAATGAGGACTGTTGGATATGATGCATTAGCCAGGACTTCATGTTCTTAATGTGTCCTTCCTTTGGCAGTTCACCCAGCCAATGCCATGCATGGCCCAGAGCCAAGAGGAAATCATTTTCAACCAAAATGTTCTCATCCCAGGTGACAAAAACAATGGCAGCAATAGTAACATTACCTAGTGACACGGGCTATGTTGGTGTACATAGAAATTAAAGGTTCCAATCAACTATCTTCTGTGCTGTTTGGGAGCCTGAGCCAGTTAACAGGATCCCAGCAGGAAGACGCAACTCAAGGAAAATATCTATTGGGAAGTAATTCTCTAGAGGCTGGGCAGCATAGATCCTCGTCTAGAGTCAATTCAGAACATGGCCAGCTTAGCCCAAAATGAGAAAATGGTCACTGGACCTAGAGGATAATCCAAATGGAAGGAACAGAACATCGCATGTATACTGGGAGAATTGTTGCCAGCTCCTTCTCCACTTATACACAGCTACACACACACACACACACACACACACACACACACACACACTTAGAAGGGGAACCAATGAGGAACCATGACTCCTAGAAGGGCCCCAGACCCAGAGAAATGGCTCAGGATATGGTTTCTGTCAGTTCAGCCAGTATTTATTGAGTGACTGCTATGTGCCAGGCACTGTACTGGTTCACAACTGCAAAGATGGATCAGAAACATTCCTTCCTCTTGAAGTGCTTTGAGCTCTAAGCTGACCTCTTAGGGGATGTCATTTAGAAGTAGAATAGGTGAATACTAAGAAATATAGAAGATAATCTAAGGCAACAAATAGAGATCTCCTGCAAACTATGTACACTGTGTTTTTAAGGAACACATATATTGGTATAAGGAGTCACACATTCTTCACCAACATAAGTAATTTATCTTAGTAAAGCCCAGTTAAATTCACAAAATAAGAACACTTATTCAATGATAAACATGTAACACAATGAATAAAATCATATCTGTACCTCAAAATAAAATATAATGGATTACTTGATGATAATCCCTTGAGCATCTTTTAAAGGAATGTGCTCGAATGTTACAAAACAAAAGTCTTCTTTTTTTTTTTTTTTTGAGACACAGTCTTGCTCTGTCGCCAGGCGCGAGGCTGGAGTGCAGTGGCACGATCTCAGCTCACTGTAACCTCTGCCTCCCACGTTCAAGCAATTTTCCTGCCTGAGCCTCCCAAGTAGCTGGGACTACAGGCACATGCCACCACGCCCAGCTAATTTTTGTATTTTTTAGTAGAGACAGGGTTTCACTATGTTGGCCAGGATGGTCTCGATCTTTTGACCTTGTGATCTGCCCACCTTAGCCTCCCAAAGTGCTGGGATTACAGGCGTGAGCCACCGCACCCAGCCAAAACAAAAGTCTTCTACACATGCCTGAACCCAACCCTGGGGCATGAATCTAGAATGATGACTGGCTATAAAATCAGCATCGGGTGAATTAAATTTGATATAGCTTATGTTTTTCCTCATGAAATTGCGGGAGAAAATACAGTCCTCCAAATCGTTGAAAAGCTATACATTTCTTAAACCTCCTCTCCTACATTTGTATTTAACATTCTCCCAAAACGGTGAATGAATTACTCCAGCAAGGTAATCCATACTCATCTGTTTGGACTGTATATTTAAGAAATAACAACAACCAAGAAAACTTTATTTCTACATTTTAGGATTTTACTTCCTCTAAGAAAAGATATATCTGGATATAGAACCAAGTTTGATGTCAGTCCCAAAAGGCTAAATGAAGTAGAAATTCCTGAAAATTAATTCCTGTTAGTTTTCTAAATTTCCCATTTGCCTTCTAAGTGACTCTGTGTAGCAAACACTTTGGATAGGGTATTTTTCATTGACCAATTTTGAAGACAGAGGATGGGATGGGAACGTGAGTAGCTGAACCACTTATTAGTCTGTACATCAACAATATGTGTCAAATATTTCCTAACCCTCAAGAAGTTACAGGTACCCAAAGTCCTTTCCAGGGTACTGCAATTACTCAACTTCCACACATTTTTTTCTCTAGTTCTACCAGAATTTCTTACGGAGAGGATTCTGAAGCCATAAAAATTTCCAAAGAACAACAGAGAACAAAAATCTGATCCAGCAGGAGGCATTAAGTGGAAAAAGAGAGTTAAACGTTTCCCAAAAAGAAACAACACCATTAATCACAGATGCAATGCTGTTGCCAGGGTTTACATTGCCTTTTAAAATTGTTTGTTTCCAGTCCTCTCTAGCATATGCCTGCCTTTCCATCTGTTTACATACATTTTTGGTTTCTCTCATGCCAACTTAGAGAAAGAAAACAATCATAAAAATCCAGCAGCGGATTTTTACATACATAAACACCATGTATATTTTTACATAGTATATACACCATTCCGCGTAATCTCCATCTAAGGCATGTATCCATTTGACCACACTTTCCAGCTCTTTCTTTGGAGTGAAAGATAAAACTTTATAGGTGGCAGGATAGGATTTTTCGCAGATTCTGATAACATGATGGTATTCTGGCTGAAAAAGTGTCCTTCTCCAAGGAACAGGTCAAGAAAGAAGAAGGTAAACACTATTTCCTCCTTCTTGACTTCTTGTAGGTCTATCTTAAAGGAAGGATCTAAGGAGGGAGAGACACAGGAGCTACAGGCTGAAAGGAATGTTGCCAGTGTTGCTGGCTGTACAAGGACTGCCAATCAAACAGGGAAATCAAAGTGACCGGCCTGATGTGAGCTTTTCTAGAACAAAGTGCCAGCCTCGTGCTGTTCTTTGTCATCTGAACTGGTTTAAAGCCATATCTAGGAGGGCAGTTTAGACATAAAATCATGTCCGTAATGGCTTTAGGGCTCCTTTTCTGACTAAGCTTTTTGGAAGGTCCTTGAATGCCTAAAAGAAAACCCACATGATTAAAATTCTGTCTTACTGGAGAAGAAACTTGTCTGAGAAAAAGGCTCTTGGATGGTTGTCTTTTCTTGTAAATGACAGTTTTTTATTCTAAACCCTGAAAACAAAACTCTTGCCTTTTTTCTTTAATTCCTAGATTTAATCATTCAAGATATCTTGAGCAAATGTTGGTGGAAAGAGCCCCGATTTCAAAATTAAAAAGACTTAAGTTTGAATCTTGGCTTGGCTGTTCCATAAATGGAACAGGGTTTCCTCAGCCTTGGGGCTTCAATCCATAAAACAAAGTTACAGGTGTGCACGGTGGATGGCTAGGAAGAGACTTAACTGAGTTAACGCAGAAGGTGCCCTGTGCTGAGATGTTCAGTACTTGCATTCCTTTCTTTCCCCGGGGGACAGTTAATGTCCTCCCCCATCCAATTCATGTAGCATCTGTCT
Source organism: Cebus imitator (assembly GCF_001604975.1). NCBI lineage: Eukaryota > Metazoa > Chordata > Mammalia > Primates > Cebidae > Cebus > Cebus imitator. The sequence goes on along the minus strand of NW_016107418.1, from coordinate 2,773,135 downwards.
TCAGGGTCAAACACACTTCCAGGTTGTTCCCTCAGGTATTTTAATTTCATTCTGGAAAAGCTGTGAGCTTGCTGGGATCTGAAAGGCGCAGAGGGGAGCCCACATTGGATTCCTGAAAACCATCTGTGAGAGGGCAGTCCCAGCTTTTTCCTAGGACCTGCCTGATGTGAGCTTTTCTCGAATAAAGTGCCAGCCTCGTGCTGTTCTTTGTCATCTGAACTGGTTTAAAGCCATATCTAGGAGGGCAGTTTAGACATAAAACCATGTCCGTAATGGCTTTAGGGCTCCTTTTCTGACTTTAAGTTTTTTGCAAGGTCCTTGAATGCCTATAAGAAAACCCACATGATTAAAATTCTGTCTTACTGGAGATGTGAACAGTGTCTGCCACACACAGCAGTGGAATCTCCCAGGGCCACTTTAAGCTGGGGTAGCAGTGGCTTCTCACATTCTTTGGAGATGGCCAAACTCCAAGGATAGCAGAAGGGAGAGACCAGCACACTCCCCTTGATGCTTTTTCCTTCTCCTCTTTTCATTTAGGCTCGAAGGCATGGTAGGAGGATCCCTACATGTCAGGTTTGTAGTCTGACAGACTCAGAGTCAAAGAATTCCAGGTTTACTTACCACTGCTATGATCTTAGGGAAGGTATTTAATTTACCTGTCAATTTTTGCATAGTTAAGAGACCGCACCTTGACTGAGTAAAATAATATATGTAAACCAATACATATATGGATGGGATAGTCAGTAGGACTTGGCTGCCTCCTTCCTCACTCCCCAAAAGCGTATCTGTCTCTGTAGTCGCTGCACCTCCAGAAAAAGGTACTATATCAGGGCCTCTATGATAGGAATCCAAAGAAGCTGCAGAGCTGCCTGCGCTCAGAATCTTGGGGTCAGCTGTCCTCCCTTGCCGGTGTCATGTCAGTCATCAGAGGCCGCAGCCCAGCATGCCGGCGGATACCCAAGACAAAATTTGACTTATGAATAGAAGGCTCTTGCCTGGGGCCTGTTTTTGTTTTGTTTTTTTTTTTTAACTCTCAGATACTGTGACATTATGGAGTATTTATTGTTATTTACTATTATAGGTTATTTACTGTTATTTTCTTGGCCAAACTGCAGCCTAAGAGCTAGACTGAAAAGCAAACATGAAGTGTTCAACAGTGGTGTGGTCTGCTGCGAGGCTGTGCTCCTCCCACGCAGACAGGCATCTGCTTTCCATCCCTCGAATCTGAGCTGGGCTTGCTTTGACCAACAGAATGTGATCCAGCTGTGTTGCAGGAGTTCCAAAGCCTAAGCCTTAATATGCCTTGCAACTTCCACCATTACAGTCTTGCAACACCGCTGTCCCCCCACCCCCAGGTAAGGAAGCCCCAGCCAGGATACTGAATGAGGAAAGATCTCATGGAGAGGGAGGCCCAGCACCAAAGACAGAGTGGATATCCCAGGGACTATAGATGCATGAGAGACCCAGGAGAGCCCTGAAGGAAAACCACTCAGCTGAGCCTAGCCCAAAGGTCTAACAGAATCATGAAGCATAATGCATTGTTGTGTTGGGTGACTAAGTTTTAGCACATCCTATAATGTAGTAATAGACGGCAGATCAAAAGGCTATTGTGCCTCAGCACTGTAGAAACAGTGACTATGTGGTAGTTCAAGGGCATGCTCTTTCTGTATTTGAAAATACGACTGCCAAAGTGAAGCTCACACACTATTAGGAGTTAAATGCCCTACAGGTTACTGTGGATGCCCCCAGGAAGGGGGAGGCAGCTTGGATTCTTGGTGTTTCACAAGAAGTGTCCCAGGTCTGTGGTTCCACACGATGACAGCCCAGCTCTGTCTCCAACCAGCAGCAGCTTTTCACAACAGTGGGGACAGAACCCTGGCACATCATGAAAGTCAGGAAGCCACCCTGCCCCAACAAATAGAATTCAGCTGCCCAAGTAGGAGCCATACTGGTCCCAGCACCAGAAATACAGATACGGAGGCTTGGCTGGAAAGGCAATTTTGCAGGGCATACTGGAGAAAAGCAGGGCTGGCCTGAGGCATGTGGGTGCCCAGGACAGGCCAATACTATGGTGTTTGTCAACATTTACATAGAGAAAAGACTGAGCACTCCACGGCATAAGGCAGAGAAGGAGGACTACTATTAGTCTAGACCAGGAATTCACTTCTGCCCTTGAAGTACATACCTCACTCAGCAAAACAGTCCCCCTCTCCTCAGAAGGCAATTTAATCTAGACTCATGGATTCCATGCCCTGGCATTTGACCTAAGTATTCTTTCTGCCACACTCTACTAACACATACTCTTCCTGGCAGGAATTCTCGTAAATAGTTTCTTCCACCTTGTTGTATGTCTAGTGATGATTTAGTGCCTTTTACAGATTTACATCTGGACAGGCGCCTCCCATGCGGCCAGGCCTCTCAAACCAGCCACAGGGCAGAGGTTCTCAAAGTGTGGTCTCTGGACCCGGCACAACAGCATCCCCTGGGAAGTTGTTAGAAAAGCAGATTCTTGGCCCTACCCCAGGCGTCCTGAGTGAGAAACTCTGGGGTGGGCCCCAGCCATCCAGTTTTGCAAGCCCACCAGGTGATTCTGATGTGTGATGAAATTTGAGGTTCTTAATCTCAGCTGTCCACTGGAATTACCCAGGAGCTTTAAAATTACCTATGCCTGGATCCCTCTCAAGAGCTCATGATTAAATTGGTCAGGGGTACAGCCAAGACCTGAGGATTTTTTTTTTTTTTTTTTTGAGACGGAGTTTCACTCATGTTACCCAGGCTGGAGTGCAATGGCGCGAACTCGGCTCACCGCAACCTCCGCCTCCTGGGTTCAGGCAATTCTCCTGCCTCAGCCTCCTGAGTAGCTGGGATTACAGGCACGCACCACCATGCCCAGCTAATTTTTGTATTTTTAGTAGAGACGGGGTTTCACCATGTTGACCAGGATGGTCTCGATCTCTTGACCTCGTGATCCACCCGCCTCGGCCTCCCAAAGTGCTGGGATTACAGGCTTGAGCCACCGCGCCCGGCTGACCCGAGGATTTTTTAAAGCTCCCCAGATTATCCTAATGTAGAGCCCAGGCGGGGGGCCACAGCCCTAGAGAGAGGCAAAGACTTTCACAGAAATCACTTGGCAGACTAATTCCTAATCAGGGTTTTGCTAAAGGTGGCCTTGAGTTTAAGTGGTTTTATATTTGTATATAATAACAGCCAAGGCTTTTCATTTATGCTAGGTTCACTTCAGGCCTCTTTTAACAAAAGAATCTGATAACTGTTGTAGCTCTGCCTGGGTAGACTACATGGGTGGTTCTGTAGCTTGAGAGGAAATCCATTTGTGCTCCACCCATTAAATAGAAGGAGAGAAGACCAGGCTGAGAAAAAGTGCCTGCGAGCACTGTGATGATCTGTGAAAAGGTAAAAGCATTTGTCAAGGTTGGCAATAATGACAAGGAAGAACGTTAAGTGCAAATACATTCAATTTCAAGCCAGTAAGAGGCACATGAAATGTGTGATCAACGGCAGCACAATGCAGTGAGACACTGACACCTCCCTGACAACCAAAAATTCTGCAGGATACTTAACCACGGCTGGCTTTTGCCACCAGGCTGTTTTCTTTTAGAAGCAAAAGCCTTGTAGAACTTTACAGTTAAAATCTGGCTATTTCATCACATTTTTACTATTTTTCACCAAATTCATATTTTCCAAGACCCTGATCTAGACCGGGTATGGTGACTCATACTTGTAATCCCAGCACTTTGGGAGGCCGAGGCGAGCGGATCACCTGAGATCAGGAGTTCAAAACCAGCCTGGCCAACGTGGTAAAATCCCGTCTCTACTAAAAATGCAAAAATTAGCTGGGCATGGTGGTGAGCACCTATAATCCCAGCTATACTGAGGCAAGAGAACCCGCTTGAACCCAGGAGGCGGAGGTTGCAGTGAGCTGAGACCACGCCATTGCACTCCAGCTTGGGCAACAGAAGTGAAACTCCATCTCAAAAAGAAACAAACAAACAAGAAAATGATCTTGATCTCACCACCCATGATTTGGTTAACCATGGTATTCTTCAAGACCACAACCTCTGTTTACTTTGATTACGAGTCTAAGCCAAATACAAGGTTTTGTAAAGAATTTTGGAGGAGGACACAGATGTCCCAGCAGAAGGCAGCACAAGACCATCGTGGGAGCCAGAAGAGAGAGGTTCCTGGCTGGCCCAGGTCTAGCCCCTTAGTCACATACGTCGAAGTTCATCACTAGGGCGTTAGTGAAGAGGAAATGGGACCAGGTGCGATGGCTCCTGCCTGTAATCTCAGCACTTTGGGAGGTCGAGGCAGGTAGATCACTGGAGGCCATGAGTTCAAGACCAGCCTGGCCAACATGGTGAAATTCTGTCTCTACAAAAAATACCAAAAAATTGGTCAGGCATGGTGGCACATGCCTGTAATCCCAGCTACTTGGGAGGCTGAGGCACAAGAATGATTTGAATCTGGAAGGTGTAGGTGGCAGTGAGCCAGGATTGTACCACTGCAGTCCAGCCTGGGCGGCAGAGCGAGACTCTGCCTTAAAAAAAAAAAAAAAAGGAATGGACCTTGACACCAGAACCAGTTTTGAATCCTTTATTAAAATCAATGCTTCTCAATTTTTAATGAAAAAAAAAAAAAAAAAAACACGTGGGAATTTTATTAAAGTATAGGCTGTGAGTCATCAAGTTCCCAGGGGATGCTGATGTTGCTGGACCTTGGAGCACACAGTGAGAAGCATGTTTGGAGTATGGTGTGGGCATGTGCAGTGTGGGCCAGGATGGAGGTGAGGACAGGGACGCACCAGCTTGAGCCCAAACCATAGGATTCCAATTTTTAAGAACGTGTCTCATACCTAGTAGGGTAGGTCCTGCCATGAACCCATTTACATGAAGCATTAAGGAGACCCCATCCTAAAGAAAGCAGAAGTTAGGCAGACCAGTGTGGTCCTGTAACCAAAGCCCCTATTAAAAGAGTTGATTCTGACTGTGGCCAGACCTCTGTCGTTCAGGTTTGCGTCTCAGCCCAGCACCCAAGGACTTGGGTTTGAGTCTAAGAGAGGGCAAGAAAGTCAAACCCTAAAATCTGAGAACTCTGTTCTCTCTAAAAATTGTATAAATCCTGCAGGACAAAGCTGAAGTGCTTAGCACCTCACCAACAGAGACTAAGACAGGACTTCTGCAGTGACCAGGGCTTGGCTTTCGTGGCTCAGAGGCCCCGGTGAAGCATTGTGCCCACACAGGAGGGGAGGACATGAGATGGTTTCTCAGAGAGAAAAATCATAGCCCATCTCCTGCATCTCGATTGCTCACTGAAGGGAACAAATATCTATCGAGAACAGTTACTTTAAGTAATCCCTTGTCACTGAGGCCAAATGAACAGGCAGGAGCACATTAGTATATTGGAATAAATTCAAGGAATAAATGTGTATCTGAGACTGCTTCTCTGAAATTACAGCATGGCTACATATTCATTCATTTACTCATTCATTCCAACACTTACTGAGAATCTCTGTACTAGGCTTTATATTAGGTGCCAGGGGTCTAAAGATAGCTAAGACATGGGGTCTCTCCCAAAGAGAAAGGACACAGACACATAAAATCCCAAGAATGCAAAGTGGGAATTACTAGAGGAGGGGTACACCGCAAGGCTGCAGGAGAGCAGAAGAAATGGCAGGTGCCATCTGAGAGCTACAAGGAGGAGCTCCCGGAGATGGTGATGACGGGGCTGGATCTTGCAAGTAGGGGAGGAGGAGGCACAGAGGGAAGGGAAGAGTCTTGCTGCCAGATGAGCAGCATGAACACAGTGATGGAAGTGAAGGCTCTTCTGGAGAAGGGGGAGTCATTTGTTTGACCTGGGTAGAGTTTGCGTGGCTGGAACTCAGAGTGTGTGGTGAAAAAAGACAAAGCTAGTACCACAAGGCACAAGTATGTAAGCCACAGCTGTTCAGAAAAAAGATGCCAAGTGCTTGTAATGGAAGTTAATCTTCTCACCAAATCTCTTGGTGTGCTACTAAGCAGCCATCATTTTGATTCTTGGTTTAAACCCCTTATGTGCTTTAAGAAAATAGAAGAAAACGTAATATTAAAAAGATGTCATGGCTGGGTGCGGTGACTCATGCCGGTAATCCCAGCACTTTGGGAGGCCGAGGTCAGCAGATCACCTGAGATCGGGTGTTTGAGACCAGCCTGACGAACATGGAGAAACCCCCGTCTCTACTAAAAATACAAAATTAGCCAGGCGTGGTGGTGCATACCTGTAATCCCAGCTACTTGGGAGACTGAGGCAGGAGAATCGCTTGAACCCCGGGAGGCAGAGGTTGCAGTGAGCCCAGATCAGACCACTGCACTCTAGCCTGGGCAACAAGAGCAAAACTCCATCTCAAAAAAAAAAAAAAAACAAAAAAACCCACGTCATTTATAAAGAAATTTTAGCACTGTAATAGTGTTAGTCAATAAGTATTTGAACATCTGTCTTCCGTTTGGGAAAGCGGAAATACAGCAGTGAAGAAGAAATGTTGTCTGTAGCATGAACATCAGCTTCTGTTCCTGGGCCTGCCACTAGCCACCTGTTGACCTTGAAAAACAGCACTGGCCTCCTCTGGGCCAGTTTTCTCATCTCTGACATGAATAGATTGGGTCAATGAGGTTCCATCTAACTCTTACAATGTGTGTGTGTGTGTGTGTGTGTGTGTGTGTGTGTGTGTCTGTGAGACAAGATCAAGTCCCTTAAAGAGCTCAAAATTGAGGAAAGGAGCAGCAATCAGAAAATGCTTTCAGGCATCCAGCTTTACCAAGACGGATGGGAAATCCCCAGGAATTCTTGACATCTTCCCGCATCCGCCCCAGCGGCAATGCAGGAAATCTAGTCCACTATCTCCAGCAGACTCAATGCAACTGTTTCCTTAATGAACCCCCCAGCAGCCCCGTGTGCAAAGTCAGAGGCTTTCTTTTTAAACCCTCCCTCAAATACCCCATTCCTCCCATTTCCTTCCCCTCCCTCAATCTGGTATAAAATCCAGCAATTTAATCAGCAGCATGCAATTTCCACAGCACCCAAGAGTGCAAAGAATCACCAGTGATCCTGGAAAGCATCTGGCAGGAGATCTTGTCATTTCTTCCAAGCCTCTCCTGTAGATGAAGGCTAGTGGAGCAGAATGGACTATTCAGTTCTACCAAATTGCTTAAACCAAATGCAACAGATGGTCTATGCTTTTAACTACTCACAGTAATATATTTTTACTTAAAAAAAAAAGTCTGGTATGATTTCAAACGCCCTTCCTCCCCTACCCGCAATGACAAATGCACTGAAAAATGATGATTTTTACTTGATACCCAACATGCCCCTAACTGTGTGACCAAACCAATAACTGGACATGCCTGGTCTCTACTAACACCAGCAGCCTTCGTATTTAACATTCGAGTGCCACGATGGTTTCTCTCCCTTTCTCTCCTTTTTTTTTTTTTTTTTTAGACGGAATTTCGGTCTTGTTACCCAGGCTGGAGTGCAATGGCGCGATCTCGGCTCACTGCCACCTCCGCCTCCTGGGTTCAGGCAATTCTCCTGCCTCAGCCTCCTGAGTAGCTGGGACTACAGGCACGCGCCACCATGCCCAGCTAATTTTTTGTAGTTTTAGTAGAGACGGGGTTTCACCATGTTGACCAGGATGGTCTCGATCTCTTGACCTCGTGATCCACCCGCCTCGGCCTCCCAAAGTGCTGGGATTACAGGCTTGAGCCACCACGCCCGGCCTTTCTCTCCATTCTTAACGCCCACCCACATACACATCTCAGTTTAAAGCACTACAGAAGCTACTTACTCTGTTATTTGTTCTTGTCTTGCCCAACTGCCCAAGCCAAGTCAAACATCAGCCATAACTTTGCTGTGTAGATGGCAACAGGCTGCATCATCTTCCTTGAGGACATTACATTACTTTGGTCAATATGAGACCATTTTTTTGTAACACATCACTTTCAACTTCCATATTAAAAAAATTTGAAGGAGATTCATAAATGTCCGTTTTTGGAAAGAATAAAGTAATGACTTGGTTTGTTTCTTAAAAGTCATGTAAAGTAGGCTCAATTTTAAATAAGGTTTAGTATCCCTGTTAAAACCTAGAACTTGTTTTTAAAGAATCAAGCCATTTTTTTAAATCAAATATGTGTTAATTTTAAAAAATTCAAGAAGTGAATAGGGGTTTAAAATGACTGCTATGCTTAGAAGAGTTAACGCAACTAGAGTTTTGAGGGAGAGTCTACTTTATAAAGTTATACATTCTGCTAGTGAAAAAAGCCCAAGGTAAAGACGACTGCTGACTCAGGCATCCTCTACCAGCCCATCTCTGGCAAAACAGCCTACTCAAGGCCAAACCGACTGGCTGTTTAGGTACATACTACTAGAGAAAAAGAGTTCAATGCGATTAGCAGGGGAAATCCAGTTCGTCCTCACAGCCCCAGCATCATATGGTTTCTCATCCATTCTACACACAAATATAAATAAGGTGGGGAAGAGAAAGACAGACATGGTGTTCAGTCCATTTCTTGAAATCATTCGCTGAATTTTGGAGTCAGAAAAGGGCCTTAGAAATCAACCACTTATTCTAACTTCTTCATTTTACATAGGAAAGCAAAGTATCCACTTGGTGATCATTAGAAAAGAAACCAGAGAACTTATTATAGAATTTCCAACAGGGAAAGAAAAAAAAATGTATCAAAGTGCTGAAATATAAAGTAAAAATATTTGAGGAACTGGAGTAGGTAGTCACCTACAGTTCATTTGCAGCATGATCCATCAGTTGGAAAACTATGTAGACTGCCAAAGCTCCTAAATAATTAACGTTTCAAATATGCAGTTTAGACCAAAAAAAGCGCAGCTGCATGAAACCTTGGAGAAAGGAACAAAAATTGTTACAAAAAATAACTTTATTATAAGAGATTTATTACATTCAATTTAGAAATAGGTATATTTTCATGTGCACTTTGATTTAATATTATTAATGTGGGCTCCCTTCACAAAATTCACAATTTCAGTATTTCCACTTAGTTATAGTAAATGGTAAATACTTGCTGTTCAATAACTCAAGAAAAATGAGGGTAAAGAAAAAAATCTGTAGCTTTCATCCAGTTTATGATACCTTAAAAGTAAGAAATTAGACTCAGAGCTGGAGAAAGAAGACTGGTATCCTTTATAGAGAAAGCAATGGAGAGGACTTAAAAGTATCTGAATTATTATCTTTTTATTTCCCGGAAGGTCTGGAAGAGGTAAATAAACTCTTTAGAGGGGAAAAGCATTATCTTTTCATAATACGGAGCCTCTGGTTATTTTACATCTCAATGCATGTGCACACCGAGCATGCACACACACAATATTAAAGCTGATAAGTATTCACAGATTACATAATACTTGAAGGAGAGCAGACCCCGGTTCATAATGATGCAAGAGAACTCTGCAGCGCAGAAATGTGGCTCCTTACTAGACATTGCTTGGCAGAGACCCAGCCCCTCAGTTCAGCACGAAAGCCCTGCTGCGATTTGTAAAGTGGGTGGTAGCTGATTGTTTTACCATGAGATGCTTGTTAACCAGAGAAACCTATGGGTTTTCAAAAGCGCCGGTACTGCAGACTGAGCTAACATGAGCTAACAGGGCACTCTGTTAACTGTCAGGTTAAAGAGGTTCTCACCTTGCCAATGTTAGTCCTTTCTTCCCAAAAAAGTGCAAATTAAAAACAAATCACAAGTCCAAAACTGCTGCCCCCTTTAAGTAAATTATAATCTAAGAAAAATCACAAGAGAATTCCACTCACGTTTCTGTCAAGTTTCCACCGATCTAAGATGCTCCCAATTACAAACAAAACGATGTTTTACTAAAGTCAGCATGTTTTTGAAATAAAGATATGTCTGTGTGAAACAGAAAATCTAATAAACCATGTACTTTTCCCTCCATATTTTTGGGTTCATGTAACTTACCTAGATTTATCTTTACATAATAGTCGAGCGAGGTATTTACAGTCTCCAAGCAATTATGTTTTAATACAAGTTACTTTTCAAAACAAAAAAAATGTATTTGTGAAATAGAAAATACATTTTATTTAGAATAGTTACGTTAGCAAATTTCTCAACCTACAGTGAGTTCTCAGAAGTTACTACTTTGCCCTGCCTCCGGGTTTAGCAGTTTCACCAATCTAACTGGAATTATTACTTGTTACTTGGAAACTGATGGTCTAGTTAGTCTTCCCACTGAGAAAGAATATTTAATTATTGCTGCTTTCGGGGTTTGACAAGCTTTTTGTTTTGTTTTAATGGCTCATCTTATTGACTTTTTTTCCCGGGAATAATTGCAATGACTTATTTTATACGACTGTATTTTATTTCATATTTTACCTTTTCTCCACGATGCTTAAAAGAAAGGCATTCCGAAATCTGGGTCTCTGCGCATAGGGGAACGGGGCACAAGGCTCCGCCACTCAGCTCCACTGAGCAGAGACGGCGAGTCCGAACCCTTAAGTTCCTTGGGGCTTTGACCCATCGATGGCGGCGGTCTAGCTGCTGGTAAAACCCCCGGCCCCTGAAGGTTCCAACCGCCAGTCTCCCCAACAACCCGGAAAGGCTGACTTAGGTGGCGGGCGGACCTCACCGATTTGCTCAAACCGCGTCGTTTGGTCCAAATCGCCCGCCCTCTCTTCGCTCGGATTTTAAAGGCTAGGCTTACAAGTCAGTAACTTAACGGTATTTGGGCCCTTGGCTGTCCTCGTCCGTCAGGGTCACTGACGTCGGCGACCCAGGCTGGACGGTGCACCCCGCTGCTCCAGGCAGAGGCCCCACCCGGGTGGCTGCGCGCAACGCACTGTGGCCCCGCGGTCCGCGCGCGGCGGGGAGAAGTGGCGCTAGCCGAGCGTTCCCCCGGACAGTCCGGCTTGGAAACCCAAGAGGGTCCTGGGATGCCAGCGCTGGCCCTCTCCTGAGATCCTCCTGCTCCCCGCAGGCACGCGGTCCCCTTCAAATCAGCTCTCCTCCTTCCCTTTCGTGGCGCGAGGTCGCGGCCAGTGCACAGTATCACCAACGCCCCGGCCTCAGCCCAGCCCCGGGCAGCCTGGCAGGCGTTCAGGAGCCTCTGCTCCCGGCTGCCAGGGACCCCGCGGATCCACGCCAGGCCGCCTGGAAGCAGGCTCTGGGTGCCAGGCAGGTCCGGGTGCGTGCTGCTCCCACTGCCCGGAGCCTCGACAGTGAGATCCCACCCGAGAGCCGGATAAGGGATCAGCTACCCTGTCGCAAACGGGCAGCCCCAACGCGGACCCGGTCTGAGCGCTGATGCTCGCGGGTCCAGGCCAGCCACTCCCCGAGGCGCTCCCTCGGAGGAAACAGCGCAGCGGCCCCAGGCGTGCCCGCTGCAACTAGAGTCCCAGGTTCTTGCCGTAGCCGCCTTCTCGGGCTGCAGCCTGGTCTCCCCGCGTGCACCCCGCCCCGGCCTCGGAGGCTCTGCCCTCTGGCCGCCCCATCGGAGCCCGCTTCGGGCCCCGGCCCCCGGCTGCGCCTCACCTGTGAGAAGCAGACAGCAGAGCAGCGCGCACAACAGGACCCCGGTGTCCCAGCAGCTGACCATGGTGAGCGCGACGCGGCCTGCTCGCTCGGTGCCCGCGCTCCCCGCGGCCAACGACCCGGCCGCCCGAGTCGGTCTTCTAGCGCTCCGCCGCCGCGGGCTCCGCGCCCCGAGCGCCCGTCTCGCGGCTCCAGCCAGGAGACAACCACTTCCCCGGGTAATCCTCGCCGCCAGGCGCCCGCTGGCTGCTGTGCCCGATCCCCGGAGCCCGCTCCGAGCCGCCGCCGCTGCCGGGGAGGAGCCGAGAGGAGTGTCCGCCTGGCGCGCTCCGAGCCTCCCGCGGACCTCGATGAAGAGTAGCGGAGGGCGGGGGCGATTTATATTTCCCCAGCCCACTTCCTACCCCGGCACCTCCTTCTGGTGACGTCAAGGGGTCCCCCACCCCTCATCCGCCTCCCCACCTACCCTCTTCTTCCTCCCAGGCTCTCTTGCCTGCGGCTACGGAGAGGGGCGGGGGCCGACGAGGGCGGGTGGCCCGGGGCCGAGCGCGCGTGGGGAGGTGCTGGCGACGCCGGCCCGGGAGCGCGGCCCCGGCAGGTTCAGGGTCTTTGCTCCGCGCCCTCTTGCCCTCGCCCCTCCTCCTGCCCATCGCGCTCAGGAAATCCTTGCAGACTCCCTCCACCCGGCTTACTCAGCTCTGGGGGCCGCCAGAAACTGGGGAAGGGACACGGCTGAAGCTCCGCCGCCAGGACCTCGGGGCGGAAAGTCCGATCCAAGGGAAGCTGGCCGCGCCTCCGCGACGGTGTTCTTGGCACCGGGGACTGAGGCGCAGTACGGCTGTCTCCCTTTGCCTGCTCTTCCTGCGTTGTCCTGCCTCCCCTGACGCGTCAGACTGTCCCGAGAAGTCTAGAAAGGTGCCAGAGACCCTCGGCGCAAGGCGCTGGACCTGGAGCGCCTGAGGGGACCTGACGCTTGCCTGGCACCTCTGGGAAGACTGCGAAGCGGTTCAGGTCCCAGGGGAGCGTGTCCGTGTCTTTTTCGGCCGCATTGATGCATCCGCCCAAGTCATTTCCTCAATCCTCTGCTTCCTAGAAGCAAAACAAGGAATAACATCATGATACCTTTAAAAAGCTGAGGCGTGAAACTGCTCCTGCAACTTGGAAGCGCAGAGCACTTGAACTTTATTTTCTAAATGCTCGAAAAAGAAATCTTTCTGGTGGCAGCTTGCTACTCAAGATGAGTGACTCTTTGACCACAACCGGGTGAAATTAACTTGAGGCACTAGATCATTTGCTATGACACTAATTCCACGTTGTTCCTCCATTATGTCTCCATTACCTCAAAGGCTGAAATCGTCCTGAGCTGCATGGAACAGCCCAGTCTTGTCTCTGTAAATACCGCAGGCTTGAAAAATAGTCCTATTAGAACCCGTCAGAGGGACATAATACCAAGGACTGTGATGGCTCCTGAACAGAGCCAGCGACTCTTCCTGAAGGACTGGACTACCTCCCCGACTGGGGAGGTTGGGCAACCCGAAGTTGCCACATTTCTGGGCTGCACACCAAGGAGAGGCCCCGGCCACTCCACACAGGAAATGCACGTCTGGGCACCTGGAGCCGCAGGACCTGAGCCACTAACTGTCCCTGGATCCCTTCTGGTTCAGAGGCAAGGAAAACTGCCGGAGCCATTGCTTGCCTGCTGGCTTCACCAGCTCTATTTTTCCAGTGCTCCTCACCACTCTCCCTGGCGCCTTTCTCTGCCTCTGGCACACCTGGGTCCTCTAAAACCCACAGGATCATTCTGCAGAACAGCTGGAAGCTGACAGCTGATCACTCTCCCTACAAGTCTCCCACCCCAGGACACAGCCTGGGACATACATGCAGAGCCACAGTGTCTGCTGGTCTCACCTGAGAGCTGCTTGTCACTCCTACACCCTTTTTCAAGCAGAAAGTGTCAGCATTGTCCTGCAGCATTCAACAGGGGCCAGGCATTGGGTTAGGGCTGAAAACACTGGTGGAAAGCCACGATCTTTGCCTTCTATAGGGCTTGGACTGTGGTAAGGAGGTTGGACGCGTGAAGAAGATGCAGCTCAGAACCTGCATTCCAGTGCTGGAGGGGTGCTGAGTCTTCCATCGGCTCAGAGAAGAAAAAGCACATTTATTGGCAGGGAAAACCCAAGGAAGGAGCTTCTCAGGAGAGACACTTACTTGACCCTGGGGGAAAGTGGTCCATAGTACCATGTACAAAAGTTTAATTTACTAATACATTTTTTCAAATGCTATTTTAATTTTTTTTTTAAAACTCACAGAGACAACACTTTCCAAACCTGCTGACAGCAATGAATCTACATTGAATCTGTGAAGCCAGAATAGGTATTTGACAGAGCGCTGAAATGGTCTTTATAATCTAAGGTGCTAATCAGTGATACTAATATGTTGCTCAATTATTTAAGGTTAATAGAGTCACGGTTGAATCTAAGATTTATATGAAAACCATGCTGCAGTAAGAGTGGGCTTCCACATTTCCCAACTATTCTTTTGAAAGTTGCAGGCTTTCATTAGATTAGGAATTGATTGACTATGAATTCTTTGATAGTTGCATTAGCTTTCTCACAAAGAACTCAAAAATGCTACAGCTTGTCACAAGGGTTTGTTCCTGATTTCATTTTAGCTTAGATATGGGGAATAAAGGTATAGCTCCCAATCCTCTCCCCCAGAGATAATGCCTTTGCATGAGAATGGGCTACAGCACTCTCCTAACTAAATGACTAATGAAAGAGGTTTTATAGATAATACTGATGGAGAAGATCGAATTCAACACGGCTGGTGGGTATAAAAAGCTATTGAAGTAGACAATCTGCTTGCTTCCTGCTCACATACAAAAGAACATTTCATCTCCTGTTTGGTTAGCAAAACCAGACACTCTCTCTTGTTATCAGCTACAAACATTCTCTTGAGGTTTCTTTCTCACCCCTATTCAGAAGCACACAGTTGCTAAATCCATCAGCTTTAATATTCAAGACTGAATAAGAGTGTTGGAGCACCAGTGTGAGAGACAGGAGGGAGCTTGGGCTCTCATCTTCCTCCAAAGACCAAGCATGGAGCTGATCACCTACAGTCACTGAGGATCAGGCAGGGATTTCTTTCCCGCTTGGGTTAGGTAGCTTGATACAAAAGGAAAAATATACTTTATGGCTATACTCTGTGCAATGCAAATATGTATGGTTGAATACAAGAACCAAATGCTTTCATAAAACCCTTCTGTGTTATATTTCACAAAGCTTCACAGCACATATTCTCTGGACAGTTCAGGCTCCTTGGTCTAAAAAGCAGACTCCCAAATCTCTGCTAAGAAGTTCTGCAGAGTTCACCAGGCAGGCACATGTATGATTTTATTTATCAGATGCTGATAATGCCATTGGCTCCAAAGTCTTGTTATGGGAAGCTACCACTGTGGCTGAAATTCCCCCATTTTCAAAGAACTTAAACATCTGGTACTGGTTTTAAAAGCCATTCAACGCATCTATTGGGTCAATTGGTGGAATTCCTCTTGTGCTCCAATTTCTCCACATGAAAATTTATTGAACACTTAAAAACACCTCCTGTGCCGAGGGCATCTTGTCTCCAGCCTCAACATCCGTGTCCCTTTGGTCACTCTTCAGCTGACACACTCCAGAAACTTCATCCTTCTCTGCTTAGAAGGCTCCAGCAAATCGGTGTCCCTGTAAGTGACACACTCGGGATTGAAAATGCAGCACAAGTATCATTTCCCTCCTCCTACAGGTAGTTTTGCTTTCAGGCAGAGCGAAAAGCCTGTGGGAAGGCCTAGCGGCAGTGAGGAAGGAAAATCTTTCGGGTGGGAAGAGCAGCGTGGAGAAGGAAGCATGGGACAGCCCCTCCTGGAGATGAGGACAGTGCCACTGAGAGTGGGGCGGCACTGCCCTGGTGGCATCTCAGGGGCCGCTGGCCTGGGCTCGCTGGTTCCCCCTATTCCTGCTGCTCAAGCTCCTGTCTGCTCCTGACTACCTGCTCCCTCTCAAGGGTGCGCGCTGCGGCTGTTGGTAAGATCGCCATTGGCTTTACTCGGGGCTCTGCCTGCTTTCTGAGGCTCTGCCTCCCAGCGCTGGACTCCTGCTCCTCCTGCTCCTCCTGCTCCTCCCAGGGGCGGCTACAGAGATACCCTGCTTCTGCTCATGGGACCTAAGATCAAAGAAGACTTTTCTGCTAGCACCTTCATACCTTGGACTCTCCCGGAACTTACTCTGGATTCAAGCCCCGAGGCTTTCTCAGGAGAGCGGCTGTCTGGCTGCGGCTTGGGCTGACTCAGGCTGCAGACCCTGTGTGTGCTCTGTTTAAGCCTCTTGTTTGTTTTGGTCTGTCTTTGTGGCCGGTGGAAGTCTTTCTGGTCTCTGATTGTGCCATCCGGTGGACTTTCTATAGCTCCTGATTCTAATGATCCACAAATATGGTAAACGTGCCTTTTGGGTGATCATCAAAATCATTGACAAGGACAAAGCTGAGTGAGCGAATGAGTGAGTGACTGACTGACTGAATGAATGAATGAATGAATGAATGAATGAAAGTAGAGATCTGTGGAGGTTGAATAAACCAAGGAAGAACTCAAATTACTCTTTTGTGTCATTACCTCTAGCTGTATGTTCACCAAAGGGGCTGCATATTAACTCATTCACATTTACCATGTCATTATTTGGGAATAATTGATGGTCCTAGCAAGAGAAAAGAAGACAGGTAGGTTTTATTGAAGGCATGCTAGAAAAGTTGACAGGAAAAAAAAATAAAGCCCAGACTGGGTTAGAGAAGCATGGGACAGGGGAAAGGGCAAATCAGACAAGCAAAGAAGACCTAAAGGAAAAGTGGTCTAGAGAAATCTCTAGGAATGTCCTCTAATCAGTACCACTAACCATCTTGCCTAAGGTCAATTGTATCTCAGCACTGAACTGCTAGCCACTGACTTTCCCCCTTACTCTTTTTCCTGTTTTATTACTTTTAATACACTCGTAGTCATTAAATATAACATTTTAGAAGGATTAAAAGTTGAGAAGGTCCGGAGGATGAGTCATAATTCCATCATCTCAACGGAGCCACTGTGATCACTGGTATATTTCATTCAAGCCCTTTCCATACAGACAGCTTTTATCTTTCCGTGTTTCTATAGAGCCTTCATAACTGTTGTAGCTAATAGCCACAAACTATTATCCTCTTGCTAGACATTCCAGTTTCTGCATTGTAAATAATTCCAAAATAATCTTAATTTGACACTGGAATGTTTTTAGTCAGATGTGCACACGCACACGCACACTCGTGAATATCCCTGCTTTACTGAAAACCCTACCAGTTTCGTCCAGCAGTGACTTGGCAGAGCCTTCAAAGGAAATGGCTCATGTCATGGTGCGTGATCCAGGAAACGTACTCTTTCATTCAGTAAATATTTTTTGAGGACATACCCCATACAGAATGCCATGCTAGTCTGGCTGAAAATAGTAACATAGGATAGATAATTATTGCTCCAGAAAACCTAGTACTCTATTGGAGAAGGCCAGGCTTCCATGAAATATTGGGAAACATGTCTAAGGCAATTAAAGGCAAGATACAATTATGAGTGCTAAAAGGAATCCTTAGTTACAATATTGGGAAATGGCTTGGAACGTAGAAATGGCTGTGAAGGTAGTAACAGGTTTATATTAGCACAGAAGAGAAGGCATTCTGGAAGGGCGGAGAAGGGAACAAAACCAGTCAATGATGGGAGAGGCCGGTGAGGGGTGGAGGTGTTGGGAACAAGGAGGCTGAGTTTGTGCAGGTAAGGTTGAGGCCTGAATGCTTGCTAGATACTCACATGTGTTTCATTTTGTCAGTACAGGAAAGGGTGGCTTTAGGATGCTTAGACTGGCCAATAGTGGGTTACAAGGGAATGAGACTAGAAGGAAATTAATCAACTATTACATAAATTCATGAAGAAACAAGTAAATCTATTCAGGGGAGATAGAATAGGGCTGGTACCAAGAGGGGAAGGGGAGTGTGCAGGGTGGTTCTGATTAGTAGTTCGGGGAAGCAATGTAATAAATCTGGAGTTGAGGTGAGGGAGAGGGAAGAGCCCAGGAGAATGTCAGGGTTCCCAGGAAGACCCTAAGGAAGCCAGGCATTGCCTGATGGGGATGTTGTGGGAAGTTGCTGGAGAGGAGGTAAGAAGACTTAGTTTTAGACATGTGGGGGTGAGTGGGCAATTGAAAGCAACCGACTTTATTTTCAGGCTGGAGCCAAGGCAGAGTTTAAAGGGATGGCGAGCTGGGCATGGTGGCGTGTGCCTGTAGTCCCAGCTACTTGAGAGGCCTAGGTGGCAGGATTGCTTGAGCCCGGGAATCCAAGCCCAGCCTGGGCAACACAGCAAGACCCTGCCTCTAAAAATACATAAATAAATAAATAAATAATAAACAAATAAATATTTTTTTAAAAAGGCAACTGGATAGTCAGTCTAAACATTTTAAGGAAGTAGAAACTCAACAGACAGTGCTATATCCTGACTTCAAGTGCTAGATCCTGACTTCACATGTCATATATATGCTATAATTTTACATGTAACATATATGTCATATCTATATAAGAAAAATATGGCATATATTTGAGATAGATCGTCTGAGTTTTCTTTAATGGCGAGGCTCTGACTAGGCAGTTTAATTTCCACCTCTGGGTAAGGAGGGGTGACTAGCTGAGTACTGCAGCGTTAGCCTTCCTTCTTCAAAAGTTCCTGAACTCCAGACACACCCTCAGGGCAGATCTGCTGGCAACTTCTGTGGAAGACCGGCCCTTTCCTTCCTGCGTCTCTTCCAGGCTCCTCCTGGATGCACTTGTCATGAGCAGTGGCAGCAGTCACGGAGCGGCCAGCCACACTCTGCCCTGGACCTCAGGCCACCTCCCCAGCGGTCAGCCAGGCCGGCAGAAGCACACTCAGTTGCCCTCCTAGAGGCAAGCCTGGCATTTGTAAGAAAGTTAGATCCCCAAGCTCAACCAACCCTACTGTGGAGGGAAGAACTGCATATCGTAACTGGCTTTACATTTTTCTGTTGAAAAAATAATAACTCATAAAAGTAAGCTCCAGTTATACTACCAGCGTGGGTTTTCTTGCTAAAATTTGAAACGCAGTCAAATAATAGTTTGTTATTTAAATAAAATCCCCTTTCTTCACATGCTGAAGTAGTCACAGATAAAGTGATAAAATGACTGAGATTTGCTTCAAAATTACACTGATTTGATCTTTACAAATTGCATGAATGTATTAAATTATCACATGTACCACAAAAATATGTACATTTCCTATACATCAATTATCCAAGAGGAGTAAAGATGAAACATGACAGGTCATGTATTGATAATATTGAAACATACATAATTTATGCACATTTTTTCCTCTTATGTATATGTTTATAATTTTTTCACAACAAAACTTAATTTTCTTTTCTAAGCCTGAAATTGAAAATGCAAATTATTGGTCCAAAGTGAATTTTAGGATCTCAGCCTGAGGCTACAGAGAAAAGAGGGACAATGAATGTAACCTGTTGACCAGAGCTTTGGTTTCATTGATAGGAGGACATATGTCCTCCCCGTGAGTTTCTAGCAAATCCAGTGTGAGTCTGATGAAGAGGCATGACGAGGTGTAAAGCAATCACAGGGGAAACAAATCCTAGTGCTACAAATCCAGTTCACACGGAAAGTCCTGCTGCAGAAAGAAGTGGCGTGGAGAAGTAAAAACAAGACCAAAAATGCAGCAGAAGGAAAAGAACAGGAAAACCTTTAAAAGGAAAAATCAAGAAAATTACTGGCCAGGTGTGCTGGCTCACACCTATAATCCCAGTACTTTGGGAGGCCGACGCAGGTGGATCACCTGAGGTCAGGAGTTCAAGACCAGTCTGACTAATATGGTGAAACCTTGTCTCTACTAAAAATACAAAAATTAGCTAGGCATGGCGGTGCGCGCCTGTAATCTCAGCTATTTGGAAGGCTGAGGCAGGAGAATCACTTGAATCTGGGAGTTGGAGGTTGTGGTGAGCTGAGATCGCGCCATTGCACTCCAGCCTGGGCAATAAGAGTGAAACTCCACTTAAAAAAAAGAAAAAGAAAAAGAAAAAGAAAATTACTATCTATATGATGGAGAGGAGGGAAATAAATAATTTTTCTTTTTCATTGTATTTGTTGAAAATTAAATAAATTCCTTTTAAAATCCCTTTTCTTCTCCATGCTATTTATTTGAAAATTATGCCTGGAGATCATTAAGTAGAGAAAATGAAATTTGCGGTGGGAGGATAAAAACCCATACTTCATCATTTAATGACATTATTAAAAAGGACTTTAAAACTATGTTTGTAAAACAAAGCAAAACAAACAGGATTTGTTGGCAAGCATTCTAGGCAATTTTAGGCATAGGAAGAGAATATCGCAAGACCATTAGTCATTTTTTTTTTCTAGAACTTATGGAAAAGTCCCCATGATTGGAAAAGGAGAGAAATTCAGAAAACTGATTGGTGGCCAGGCGCGGTGGCTCACGCCTGTAATCCCAGCACTTTGGGAGGCCGAGGCGGGTGGATCACGAGGTCAAGAGATCGAGACCATCCTGGTCAACATGGTGAAACCCCGTCTCTACTAAAAATACAAAAAATCAGCTGGGCATGGTGGCGCATGCCTGTAATCCCAGCTACTCAGGAGGCTGAGGCAGGAGAATTGCCTGAACCCAGGAGGCAGAGGTTGCAGTGAGCCGAGATCGCGCCATTGCACTCCAGCCTGGGCAACGAGAGCGAAACTCCATCTCAAAAAAACAAAAAACAAAACAAAAAAAAAAACAAAAAAGAAAACTGATTGGCGGAGATAAACACCAAATCATAAAATCTTAGCGTGCAAGTGGACCTTATAGATCTAGTCCTATCACCTGATCTTGCTTTAAGGAAAGAGGCAGCGAGGTGATGTACTTGGCCAAAGTCACACCTGAATCAGAATGTAGGGGTAACCCTTGACCTTCTCAGACTGGCTGAGAGTTTCTCCCTACACAATCCCCATATCCTGCTGGTGTCTTCACAGAAGGAGAGAGGCTACAGACCCATTGCTTTGTTTTCTGGGTCCCTGTAAGATGATCTCATCAGTCAGTGAAAGGCGGGAAGGATTTGCCTGCTCAGACCTTATTCAGGTCAAGATTGCCACCTTTGGGCCCAGGGTTGTTTGCACCCAGAAAGCAACAAAAAACAGAGGAGAGAGCAAAGAAATTTTACTGCCAAAGTGGTTCTGTGCACAACTCCTAGGCCAGCCTGCGGGGGGTTCGAATCTTGACTCTGCCTACTGCAGGGTATCTGACCTTGTGCAAGCCATCTAGCATCTCTGGGCTCCAGTCTCTTGATCTCCAAGGCAGGGATCATGATAGAATAGTAGGGTTGTTGTGAAGATTAAAGGAAGAATCCAGAAAAGCATTTTACAATAGTGTCTGGACCAAACTAAGCACTGGATACGTGTTAAGTACGATTACGTGAGTCACGTTTGCCATACGCCCTCTGCACGCTGCCTGACTAATCCTCCAGTACTTATCCCCATGGGTTAGCTGTACTTTGGCCCTCAAATTCCAGGTCTCTGATGGGATTGGGGCTTGGATGGGCGCCAGCACACATGTACATTTGCCAGCCTTTTACTCAAGACTGAACGCTTTCTTTCCCTTAGGCATCGTTTGAGACCCTGCCTCCTGTCTGACTTCAAGTGCCCCCTGACGCTTAGAGCCAGCCTCTGGGTGCCAGCCCCATCCTCCAGACTGGAAGCCCTCAGATGCCTGTTTATGGGACTCTGCCCCTAGGTAGCTGCTGGACTGCGAGGCTGCTCATTGCTGTCTTGTTCCCTGCTCCCTTGCTTCTCTGACCTGCCCCAGTCAAGTTGCTCATCTCGTCTCTCTACCAGCCTCTGCTGCCAAAGTCCTAGCATAAGATGCTTAGCTCTATGTAAGAACCTCGCTGAGTCCTTAAATAAAACAAAAACCTTGATCTGCCAAGGTTGGCCTCGGAGGGAGGAGCTCATGTTGGCGATGACCTCTCTGTCCTCTTGTCCTGACAGCTCCCCTCCTTGGGTAGTCCAGCAATCACTCCTGCCACTGGGGACTGGTCTTCGGGGCTCCATGATGCCTGGTGGGTTTTCACACATGTGGACACCTGCTTCCCTGAGCTTCCATCAGCATCCCCGGGATAGTTGGAACCGTTATCAGGACCTCCCTAAAGGCTCAGACAACACAACAGCAGAGGTGGCACGCCCCGTCAGAGCCCACCCGAGGTTCTCCTCCTGCTTCTGTCTTGAGCCCCACCTGTCCCTTTTCCATCAAACTGCACAAGCCGGTTGAGCTCCAGAACCAGGAAGAATCTACAGGTAGAGGCTTCAGTAAAAATGTGGAGGAGGTGGAAGCTGACAGGCTGCTGGCCTGCCTAGGCCTTTTTCGGCCACCAAGCCACCCTGCCTGGGTGGGTAAGCCAAGCTCACTTTTGTCTTGGTTTATTTTGTATTTTGCACTTAAAATGCTACCCCGCTTTTTTTTTTTTTGGGGGGGGGATGGAGTTTCGCTCTTGTTACCCAGGCTGGAGTGCAATGGCACGATCTTGGCTCACCGCAGCCTCCGCCTCCTGGGTTCAGGCAATTCTCCTGCCTCAGCCTCCCGAGTAGCTGGGATTACAGGCACGCACCACCATGCCCAGCTAAGTTTTTGTAGTTTTAGTAGAGATGGGGTTTTACCGTGTTGACCAGGATGGTCTCGATCTCTTGACCTTGTAATCCACCAGCCTCGGCCTCCCAAAGTGCTGGGATTACAGGCTTGAGCCACCGCGCCCGGCCTTTTTTTTTTTTTTAAATGATAGTGGAAAAGGTAGGAATCCTGTGATTTCAGTATCTAGGAAGAACAGCATTTATAATTAACAACCACTGAAAATACAGTTTCAGTTTAGAAAAGCCCCAATAACTTGTTTCTTACAAATAAAAAAGCCTCAAATATTAAAGTAATTGCTTTTTTTCTATAGCCACAGTGCCAGGTCTTGCAAACGAAGAGTCACTTACTATTTATTTATATTTTAGAGACAGGGCCTTGCCCTGTCGCATAGGCTGGAGTACAGTGGTACAATCATAGCTCACTGCATCCTCACACTTCAGGGCTCAGGCGATCCTCCTGCTTCAGCCTCCAGAGTTGCTGGAACTACAGGTGCATGCCACCACACCAAGCTAATTTTTTTATTTTTCTTAGAGGTGGGGTCTCATTATGTTGCCTAGGCTGGTCTCAAGCTCCTGGCCTCAGGCGATCCTCCTGTCTAAGCCTCCCAACTTGCTGAGATAACAGGTGTCACCATGCCCAGCCAAGTCACTTAAACATGTATTTTTTGTCCTCTATGGTATATATTTTTTAATCCTTAATAGTGTGAGATGATCCAAAGAGCCTGACCACACCTAAAAATTAGAAAGTTGTAACAAGCCACCAAGAGTACCTTTAGCTTAAGAGATTCCTCTGGGTCCTGGAAGGAAACTTTCAGGCTGTTAGTCTGATCCCCTGACACTAAAATTAAGACTTGGGCAACAAAGGAAGGAGATAAAGAACCCCAGGAGGAAAGTATATTAAGAAGTCAGGAAACTCACCCAGCTCAGAGCCAAGGGCAGGCACTGCAGCCTGGAGCTGGGGTAAGAGAAGGGGCTATTCTTGTGCTGTTGAGCCTGGGAGCTTCCTGGCTCCACACAAGCCTGGATTGATGATCCTCAGGGGGTGTTGTAAGACTGAAAGCACAGACTTCCTGAAGCACCCACAAGAGTTCAACTCAGGCAAGAGTTGAAACTGGAATTCAGGTCTGGAATCCAGACTGGAATCCAGGTCCACTAGGGTATCCAAAGGAGCTGTCATCGTTTGCTCATGCTGGGACCTGCACTTGCACCCAGAACACCTTGACAGTTTCTGTCTGACTATTCAACTCTCACCTACTGTGTGTGAGTGTGGGCCCAAGTTCCCTGTGCCCAGGAAGTCTTCCTGAGCCCTCTGGTCAACCAGACCCTTCTCTTCTCTGAAATGTACAGGTCTGAATTTTTATCTTATGTTTCTTTGTATAGAAACTGTGGGGAAGGGCCTGGGCAACATACTGAGACTCTGTCTCTACAAAAAAATAAAAATAAAAAATTAGTCAGACATGGTGGCACCCACCTGCAGTCCTAGCTACTCGGGAGGCTGAGGCAGGAGGATTGCTTATGCCAAGGAGGTCGAGGCTGCAGTGAGCTATGATTGTGCCACTGCATTCCAGCCTGGGCAACAGAGCAAAACTCTGTCTCTAAATAATAAAATGTGAAAAAGAAAACTGGTAGGGAACCGCAAGCAGATCTTTTGTCATTTAGGTGCTTGTTTGAAAGCAAATCTAATGGTGAATATACCAGTTCGGAATGCTTTTGGTTGCAAGTAAAGGACACCGGACTTACTGCAACTTAAGCAATAAAGACAAAATTTAATAATCTCACATAGTTAGGGGACTGCAGAAGGTGGTTTCAGGTCAGATGAGGCAATGTCACAATGTGGTGAAATGCCCAGGCAGGCCTTCCCCGTCTCTCTGCCCTGCCAACTCTGATGTTGCTTTATGGTCACAAGGTGGCCTGTACAACTACATTCAAGGCAGGAGGTGGGGCAAAGAAGTCCTCTTCTTGCTGAGTTCTATCTATTTATCAAGTCAGAAAAAACTCTTTCAAGGGACTACCCAGGAGAACACTCTTTACATCTCATTGGCCAAAACTAGGTCACGTATCAACTGGTCCATGTCAACCCTTAGACCAATCAATGGCAAAGGGGAGTGGAATGAGCATGACTGGCCTAATCAGGATTATCCCCCTAAACACACACACACACACACACACACACACACACACACACACACACACTGGGCAGGGCATTCCCTCTCCTAGAACAAAGGATCTCCTTTCCCCTCCCACCAAGCTGAACAATATGGGGAGTCCTGTTAGCAGCCAAGAGGAAAACGATATCTTTTGTGTGCACAAAATCAGTGTCAGTCACAGTGAGTACCTAGGTAGTCATTGATGAATGACACTGAAGAGCCGTAAACATTGGCCTTCCTCCAACAAAGCATACATCATGTCACTTTCCATGTTAAAAACTGCAGAGTATTCATATTGTGCCTATGATAGTGGGAAAAGCAGTGATCCTCACTTGGTATCAGAAGAATGGGTGACTTATTAGATATGTGGGCAAATCAATTTACTTTCTTGAGCCTCAGCTTCCTCATTTGTAGAAAATGAATGACTTGGGCTTGCTTGATGCCTTTTGGTTCCAAAACCCTGTGCTTCCAAATCCCTCTGGCTTCCAAGGCTTCCCTAAATCTGGTCACACATTGATATTTAATCATATTTTCTATTTGTTTAATCCTTTCAAGATTCTTACTTCCTTTCATCGAGTCCTTTCATTGTCCCAGAACACACCATGTTATTCATTCACTTATTCCACAGACATTCATTGAGTATCTAGAAGTCCTAGACACGGGATGAGAGCGATTCTTTGGGAAAGGGAGCAGCAACAATTGAGAGGCACTTGGGTCACTGGATGACATAGAAGAAGCCCCAGACCATCTATCTATTTTTAGATGGCTCCATGAGAGACAAGAACCAATTTTTTTGAGCCACTGTTTTTTTTTTTTTAGAGTCTTAGCCTATATGATAACATTAAAAAGTTTCTCCTGGTCATTTCTCCACCATCGTGATGTGTGCTTGACTCTACTTCTTGCCGTGTCTTCTCACAAGACTTTCAGGATTAAGCGATTCCTGGCCAAGAAACAAAAGCAAAATCGTCCCATTTCCCAGTAGATTCAGATGAAAACTGGTAATAAAATCAGGTAAAACTCCCAAAGCAGACATTGGAGAAGAACCCAGCTGGGTCTATAAGGAATTGCACATGAGATGGCACACATATCTATGCTGTGTGAAGGTCACAATCACGTTATCATGTCAAGCTGAAAATGTCACCACTATCTGGGGAGTTGGACATATTTTATTGGGAATATAGTTTTTCTCTCTGAATCTGTTATGAACGCGTTGGTTGTCTGAGTTCAGAGATAAATATCTGAGACCTTCCATTTAAAAAAAAAAAAAAGTCTCTCCTCACTACTTGTTGTGAGCTTAATTGTGTCCCCTTAAAATTTGTATGTTGAAGCCCTGATACCCCAGTACCTCTGAATGTGATGTATTTGTTTGTTTGTTCTGTTTGCTTTCCAGAGGGGGTCTCACTTTGTCGCCCAGGCTGGAGTGTAGTGGCACAATCTCAGCTCACTGCAACCTCCGCCTCCCAGGTTCAAGTGATTCTCCTGCCTCAGTGTCCCAAGTAGCTGAGATTACAGGCTCCTGCCACCACACCCAGCTAATTTTTGCATTTTGGTAGAGACTACTAAAATAGTTTCACCATGTTGGTCAGGCTGGTCTCAAACTCCTGACCTCAAATGATCTGCCCACCTCGGCCTCCCAAAGTGCTGGGATTACAGGTGTGAGCCACTGTGCCCGGCCTGTGACTGTATTTGGAGATAAAAGGTCTTAGTCCGCTTGTGCTACTGTAACAGAACATCACAGGTTGGGTAATTTATAAAGAACATAAATTTATTTCTCACAGTTCTGGAGGCTGAAAGTGCAAGATCAAGGTGCTGACATTTGATGTCCAGTGAGGGCTGCATCCTCCAGCGGGGAGAACTCCATGTGCTCACATGGCAGAGGGTGAACGACATACAGCACGCCTCTATTATAAGGGCGTTCATCCCATTCATGAGGGAAGGGGCCCTCATGACCTAATCAGCTCTTAAAGGCCCCACCTCATAACAGCATCACATTGGCAACACCTGAATTTTGGAGGAGACCCTTTCAAACCGCCGCATATAATCTTTAAAGGGGTGATCATGAGGTGATTAAGAGTGGTCCTAGTCCGATATGACTTGGCTTTATTAGAAGAAGAAATTTGAACACAGGTACAGAGGGAAGACCATGTGAAGACACAGGGAGGAGATGGCCATTTAAAGCTAAGGAGAAGAGAAAGAAAACATATCTGCTGACACCCAGAGCTTGGATTTTTAGCCTTTGGAACAATGACAGAATACACTTCAGTTAAGCCACTCAGTCCGTGGTACTTTGTTATGCAGCCCTAGTAAGCACATCTCCTACCTATTTGCTTTCTTAATTGTTAAAATTACAACCTTATCTTGTAGTCAATAATGTACTATTTAAATCTTAATTTTATAATGTTTACACTTTTGTTAAAGGTTTACTAATAGTAGAAACATGTCTTAAATGTTTTAAGAATTTCCGGGGCCGGGCGCGGTGGCTCACGCCTGTAATCCCAGCACTTTGGGAGGCTGAGGCGGGCAGATCACGAGGTCAAGAGATTGAGACCATCCTGGTCAACATGGTGAAACCCCGTCTCTACTAAAAAAAATACAAAACATTAGCTGGGCATGGTGGCGCGTGCCTGTAATCCCAGCTACTCAGGAGGCTGAGGCAGGAGAATTGCCTGAACCCAGGAGGCGGAGGTTGCGGTGAGCCGAGATCACGCCATTGCACTCCAGCCTGGGTAACAAGAGTGAAACTCCGTCTCAAAAAAAAAAAAAAAAAAGAATTTCCATTGTTAGCGTGATTTTGAAACAAAAGCTAGATGGTCCTTTAGTAGGACTAATAAAGAAAAAAAGAGGAGACAAAAATGAACAAAGGGGCCAAATCCACAGATACAGTCCAGAGTTTCTGAAAGCATAAAAAAACCCTGTAAAGTATGCAATAATTTTGAAAATTTAGATTACAGTGACAATGATTTAGAAAAAAAATTACAAAATTAGGCTGAATAGATGTCTAGGTGAAAAGCCGGGCGCTGTGGCTCACGCCTGTAATCCCAAGCACTTTGGAGACTGAGGTGGGTGGATCACCTGAGGTCGGGAGTTCGAGACCAGCCTGACCAACATGGAAAAAACCTGTCTCTACTAAAAATACAAAATTAACAGTGTGTGGTGGTGCATGCCTGTAATCCCGGCTACTCAGAGGCTGAGGGTTCTCCTGAATCGCTTGAACCCGAGAGGCGGAGGTTGCAGTGAGCTGGGACTGCACCACTGCACTGCAGCCTGGGCGACAGAGGGAGACTCCGTCTCAAAAAAAAAGAAAGCAGGAAAGAAAGAAAACTTTTTTCAAATAAAAGAAGAAAATTATTCCCAATCTCTTTACACCAGAAAGTAATTTTTTTTAAGACGATAAATTTAATAAAACAAGAGCTCAAGAATAATATGACATGGTAAACGTAACAGAGATAACGCTGTGGCTTCACCAAATCTTGTGTCATTTTCGTCTTTCCAGGCACACTGGCATTTCGCATTCCCTTGCCTTTCTTACAGTGAATCCTACCATCTGACTAGTTCTGACCCAAAAGTGAATATTCTAGCAGTACATCTAAATGATAGGTGAATACTCCAGGCCACTTCAAGACAATGCTAAGCCAGCAGGTGTGTGTGAATTCTTTATGTGGTCATTGCTTCTGCCTGGGCAACTTAGAAACCATCAGCTCCATGTGGTATAGTGTTAAGGTTCCATGTGGCATAGCTTTAAGATGCAAGTACCCTGGACTCTGTGTTATCTCTTGGAAAGGAGCTGCTCTGGAAAGCTGTCAGCCCTCACCCAGTTTTGCATGAAAAAAAAAAAAAAAACCTCATTATGATAAGACATCGAAAAGTTGTGGTTAGATTGTTACTGTAGCGTAACCTAGTTCATCCTGACTAATACTGTGAAACAACAAAATGAATAAAAGAGTTTGCAGACATAAGGAAATCAACTGAATGCCTAAGCCATATCATTACATAAGAGATGTAGAGAACTGGTGTAATTTTTCCTTAAATGTTTGTTAGAATTCACCAGTGAACCCACCTGAAACTGGTGCTTTCTGTTTTGGAAGGTTATCAATTATTGATTCAATTATCTAATAGATATAGGCCTATTCAGATCATCTATTTCTTCTTGTGTGGCTTTTGGCAGACTGCGTCTTTTAGGAACTGGTCCATCTTATCTAAATTATCCAATTAGTGGGCATAGAACTGTTCATAGTATTCCTTTATTATCCTTTAAATGTCCACGGAATCTGTGGCAATATACCCGCTTTCATTTCTGATATTAGTAATTCGTGTCCTCTCTCTTTTTTTATAGTTAGCTTAGCTAAAAACTTACCAATCTTATTGACCTTTTCAAAAAACCACATTTTGGCTTCATGGATTTTGTCTATTGATTTATTGATTTCTTATTTTTTATTTCATTGATTTCTGTCCTACTCATTTCTTTTCTATTTAATTTGGGTTTAATTTGCTTTTGTTTGTTTGTTTGTTTCCTAAGGTGGAAGCTTCATTTTTTTAAATTTTAGATTTTTTTTCTTTTCTAACATACACATTCAATGTTATAAGTTTATCTCTAAGCACTGTTTTTGCTGCATCCCACAAACTTTGATAAGTTGTATCTTCATTTTCATTTAGTTCAAAACATTTTAAAATTTCTCTTGAGATTTCATCTTTGAACGTGTGTTATTTAGAAGTGTGTTGTTTAATCTCCATGTATTTTGGCATTTTCTGGTTATCTTTCCACTAGTGATTGACATAACTGAAAGCTCAGAGATTCTTTCCTTAGCTGTGTCTAGTCTACAAAGAAGCCCATCAAAGTCCTTCTTCACTTCTGTTACAGAGCTCTTGATCTCTAGTGTTTATTTTTGATTCTTTCATAAGATTTCCATCTTTCTGCTCATGCTGCCTGTCCTTGCATGCTGTCTGCTTCATCTGTTAGAGCCCACAGCATATTAATCATAGTTTTTTTTTTTTTTTTTTTTGCCCCTCTCTTTTTTTTTTTTATTTTTTTTTTTTTTTTTTCTGAGATGGAGACTTGCTGTGTTGTCCAGACTGGAGTGCAGTGATGCCATCTTGGCTCACTGCAACCTCTGCCTCCCAGGTTCAAGCAATTCTCCTGCCTCAGCCTCCCAAGTAGCCAGGATTACAGGCACTCACCACCATGCCCAGCTAATTTTTGTATTTTTTTAAGTAGAGATGGGGTTTCACCATGTTGGCCAGGCTGGTCTCAAACTCTTGAATTCTTGATCTGCCTGCCTCGGCCTCCCAAAGTGCTGGATTACAGGCATAAGCCATTGGACTGGGCTATTAATTATAGTTTTAAAAAACATCCCTGTCTGATAATTCCCTGCTGCTTCTGCTTCTGATGCTTGCTCTGTCTCTTCATGCTGTGTTTTTTTATCTTTTAGTATGCCTTGTAATTTTTTGCTAAAAGCCATACATTATGTGCTGGGTAAAAGGACCAGTTGTAAATAGGCCATTAGTGATGTGGAGGTAAGGTGTCGGGGAAGGAGAAGCACCCTACTCTCCTGTGACTAGGCATCAGTCTTTTAGTAAGTCTGTGTCTCTGGACTGTGCCTTTCCCAAGTGCGTCTCAGTATTTTCCTCCCCTTTTAGGTGGGAAAGGATGGCTAAGGTGAGCAGGAGCTGGATATTTCCCTACTCCCAGGTCACTTATGCCGTAATGAAACCCTAGCAAGTTAGGCTCTGGTTGACCAGTTTCTCCTGAAGGCAAACCTTGTTAAGAAGAACGGAGTGCTCTGTATTTCAAAATACAGGTCCCCTCTCCCTGCTGGAAGCACAGAATTTTTCTCTAATATTTACTATGAGAACCTGGTGGAGTTCCTGGAGGTAAACTCACAAGAGTGTGGAGGCACCCATTAGAGCTGGGTCCTCTGGAGTCTTTGACTCGTCCATACTCAGTGTCCAGCAATTTGTGATTACATTTCAGGTTTTCCCATCTCAGCATTGGTTCCTGCGGAAGCTTCTGCTCCAGTATATTGTGATCCTCTGCATCTGCCTGTCCGTCTGTCCAAATTTGGGGACAGCAGTTTTCCCTGTGTATTTTCTCTTATGGATCTAAAAAGAATTGTTGATTTTTCAGTTTGCTCAGCTTTTTACCTGCTGTTAAGAGGGAGTGGCAACTTCTAAGCTCCTTACCTGTCGAACTAGCCACTATAGGTGTACAAATTAGGAACATAAGAAATAGCACTGAAAATCCAATTACTGACATAAAGGTAAGTCCTGACATATTTGAAGTAATTCATATGAAAAAAACAAAGGGACTGGGCATGGTGGCTTACACCTGTAGTCCCAACACTTTGGGAGACCGAGGTGGGAGAATTGCTTGACCCAGCAGGTTGAGGCTGCAGTGAGCCGTGATTGTGCCACTGCACTTCAGCATGGATGTGGTGAAAAGGGAACACTTTTACACTGTTGGTAGGAATGTAAACTAGTACAACCACAGTGGAAAACAGTATGGAGATTCCTTAAAGAACTAAAAGTAGAGCTACGATTTGATCCAGCAATCCCACTACTGGGTATCTACCCAGAGGAAAAGAAGTCATTATATGAAAAAGATACTTGTGCATGTGTGTTTATAGCAGCACAATTTGCAGTTGCAAAAATATGAAACCAGCCCAAATGTCCATCCATCAACGAGTGGATAAAGAAAATGAAGTAACTCAGGAATAGAAAACTAAACATTGTATGTTTTCACTCATAAATGGGAGCTACGCTATGAGGATGCAAAGGCCTAAGAATGATACAATGGGCCGGGCGCCGTGGCTCACAGCTGTAATCCCAGTACTTTGGGAGGCCAAGGCGGGTGGATCATCTGAGGTCAGGAGTTTGAGACCAGCCTGCCCAACATGGTGAAACCTGTCTACTAAAAATACAAAAATTAGCTGGGCATAGTGGCACACACATACCTATAGTACCAGCTACTTGGGAGATCAAGGCACAAGAATTGCTTGAACCCAGGAGGCAGAGGTTGCAGTGAGCCGAGATCACATCACTGCACTCCAGCCTGGGTGACAGAGCAAGAGAGACTTGGTTTGAAAAAAAAAAAAAAGAATGATACAGTGCACTTTGGGGATTTGGGGATCTGGGGGAAAGGGTGGGAGGGAGTGAGGGATAAAAGACTACACATTGGGTTCAGTGTACACTGCTTGGGTGATGGATGTTCCAAAATCTCAGAAATTACCACTGAAGAACTTATCCATGTAACCAACCACCACCTGCTCCCCAAAAACCTATTGAAATAAAAAATAAATTTAAAACAATCCTTACACAATAAAAAAAGACAAAGATATTAA
Source organism: Cebus imitator (assembly GCF_001604975.1). Lineage (NCBI taxonomy): Eukaryota > Metazoa > Chordata > Mammalia > Primates > Cebidae > Cebus > Cebus imitator. Next base: position 2,741,374 of record NW_016107418.1, on the reverse strand, counting down.
AGCAATTAATGAGACATTAATAGAAATGGGAAAAAAGATTGATATATTCCATCTTAAAGATAATTGATGCCCCTAAAGCAAAGAATCTGAAAACGAAAGACAATGTTTATTTATAATAAATAAGAAAAAAATCATAAAATAAAAAAATGAACTCTGCAAATCAAGAGAACTAATGGTATTCCAGGAAAATTTAATATAGTAAAATACCACAGATATATGTATGTTAACAAAACTATTAAAATTCCAGGATAAAGAATGACTTTGTTAGATAATTAGGCAGAAAAGCAAAGAGAAATTAGACTGGCCACCCACTTCTCCATTGCAACCTTCATGGGCAGAAGATGAGGCACAGCGTGCAAAACTCTAAGGGAATGAGGGCCATGAACACAGGCCAAGGTGTTATTCAAGTAGAAAGGTCGAGGCAGGAATTTCTCAAACATGAACTAATTCAGGTAATACAACATCCATCACTATTCATGCCCATCACTCGTGACTATAAAATCCAGCCAATTAAAAAAATCAATCAAGTATAAGAACTCAGGAATGAGAAGACAGGGGAAAGGACCAAAGGTGGACATCAAATCCATTTGAAGATATAGAGACATACGCCTACATACATGCTACACATGAATGAGATGTGTAAGGAATTCCATTGCTTAGAATGTAAATGTTATAAAATGGGCAAAGTTCAGGAAGCAAAGAGAAGTGGGAGGAAGTAAGAGATTACTGTTTTTCTTTTCTTTTCATGGCAGGGAGTCCATTTTTACTGTCTAAATTTTTTTTAAAGGTAAATAAAAATGACTCTAATACCTTAATTAAAAAAAATTCTTGTTTTAACTTCAGAGAAAACTTAGAGAAATTAATCTTTTTTTTTTTGCAATTCAATGTCACTTTAATTTCTTTTTTCTTCGAATAAATTTGAGTAAAATTAAGATTTATAAATATTCTTGGATTTATCTAACAATAGTATTTAAAAATATTCATCTACTCATCTATCCTATCTGTATGAACACATTGAAAATTGTGTGGAATAAATGTTGATCTAGTTACTGATGATTACTTCCTAATAGTGGGGCTTGAGGTAACTTTAAAAAACGCACATTGGCTCACACTTGTAATCCCAGCACTTTGGGAGGCTTAGATGTGAGGGTTGTTTGAACCCGGGAGTTTAAGACCCGCCTAGGCAACATGCGGAGACTCTGTCTCTTAAAAAAAAATTGGCTGGTCATGGTGGCTCATGCCTGTAGTCCCAGCTACTCAGCAGGCTGAGGGAGGAGGATCAGTTGAGCATGGGCGGTGGAGGCTGTAGGTAGCTATGATAGCGCAACTGCATTCCAGCCTGGGCAACAGAGTGAGACCCTGTCTCGAAAACAAAAACACAAAACTTTCACTTTTATACTTTTCTGCATGTATTAACTTGACAAAATTAAGTTTTTTTCTTGAGAAAAGGCTGAACGTATATATCAAAATATTTAAAATGCTAATAGGAATTCAGATATTTTTCTTTTTATTTTTAAGAAATGAAACTTTAAATTTAATTAAACAACTAAAACTTTTTGACCAAAAACAATTAGAAGCGCGAGCCAGGTGCGGTGGCTCACGCCTGTAATCCCAGCACTTGGGGAGGCCGAGGTGGGTGGATCACCTGAGGTCAGGAGTGACAGACCAGCCTGACCAACGTGGAGAAACCCCATCTGTACTAAAAGTACAAAAATTAGCCAGGTGTGGTTGGTACATGCCTGTAATCCCAGCAGCTACTCGGGAGGCTGAGGCAGGAGAATTGCTTGAACCCAGGAGGCAGAGGTTATGGTAAGCCAAGATTTTGCCATTGCACTCCAGCCTGGGCAAGAGCAAAACTTCATCTCAAAAAAAAAAAAAAAAGAAGATCGAATGGCTCAACAGCCATTAATGAGACCAAATTAAGGTAAAAAAAAATCTACTTCCTACCCATCATGCCTCCTCCAAAACTAACATCATTCTTCACAGAATTAGAAAAAATAATTCTAAAATGTATATGAAAAGAGCCCAAATAGCCAAAACAATCCTAAGCAAAAAGAATACAGTAAGAAGCATCACGTTACCTTGCTTTAAATTATACTACAAGAATGTAGTAGTCAAAATGGCATGGTCCTCGTATAAAAACAAACACATAGGCAGGTGCGGTGGCTCACGCCTGTAATCCCAGCACTTTGGGAGGCCAAGGAGGGTGGATCATGAGGTCAAGAGATCGAGACCATCCTGGCCAACATGGTGAAATTTGCATTTCTACTGAAATTTGTATTTTCTACAATACAAGAATTTTTTTTGTATAAATCTTGTAAAAATTTTATATTTTCTAAAATACAAAAATTAGCTGGGCGTGGTGGCACATGCCTGTAGTCCCAGCTACTTGGGAGGCTAGGGGAGGAGAATGGCTTTAATCCGGAAGCAAAGGTTGCAGTCAGCCGAGATCACACCACTGCACTCCAGCCTAGCGATAGAGTGAGACTCTGTCTCTAAAAAAAATAAAAATAAAAATAAAAATAAACAGACACGTAGATCAATGGAAAAGAATAAAGAACTCAGAAATAAAGACACATATCTACAACCAACTGATCTTTGACAAAGTTGGCAAAAATATACACTTGAGAAAGGACACCCTATTCACAAAACGGTACTGGGAAAATTGGGAGGCCATTTGCAGAAGAATAAATTTGAACCCATATCTCACCATATACAAACATTAATGCAAGATGGGTCAGAGACTTAAATGTAAGACCTGAAAGTACAAAAATCTTAGGAAAAATACCTAGGAAAAACTTTTTAGACATTAGCCTAGGCAAAGAATTTATGATTAAGCTCTCAAAAGGAAACAAACAAACAAACAAAAACACCAAATAAGCAAATGGGACAACGAAACTAAAAAGCTTAAGAAAGTACAGCAAAAGAAATAATTAATGGGGTAAATAGAAAACCTCCAGAACGTGAGAAAATATTTGTAAACAATGCATCCAACAAAGGCCTAATATCCAGAATCCTAATCCTAAACTACCTAAGAACAAAAGAGAACGAGATCATCTCTTTCTCATAAAAAATGTTCCAGATAAGGGGAGTGAAAACTACCCAATTTGTTTCATAAGGTTACATAACCTTGATCCCAAAACCAAATAAGAAAAGGATAAGAATTAAAGATATAAGGCCGGGCGCGGTGGCTCA
>NW_016107418.1:2736539-2737971 GCF_001604975.1 Cebus imitator | reverse complement strand
AAATCAATTTCACTTATGAATATTAGAAATAGATACATGCTACAAGACATTTTAGCAAATTAAATCTTCTTATTCCACTTAGGAACATCAGAGGCAGAAATTTTAAGTAAAATATTAGTAAATCAAACAAATAAAAATCACAATTTGTGTTTTTGTTTTCATTTTTGAGATGGAGTCTTGCTCTGTCACCCAGGCTGGAATGCAGTGGTGTGATCTCAGCTCACTGCAACCTCTGTCTCCCGGGTTCAAGCAATTCTCCCTGCCACATCCTCCCAAGTAGCTGGGATGATAGGAACCCACCATTATGCTCAGCTAATTTTTGTATTTTTAGTAGAGATGGGGTTTTGCTATGTTGGCCAGGCTGGTCTGGAACTACTGACCTCAGGTGATCTGTCCGTGAGGACCTCCCAAAGTGCTGGGATTATAGGCATGAGCCACTGTGCCCAGCCAAAAAGTCACAATTTAAAAATTTTTATTTTTAATTGCAAGTTGACAGGTCATAGTTGTATATATTTATGGGTACAAAGTGATGTTATGAGTTTATGAATAAAGTGTGAATACAATGTGGAATTATTAAATCAAGTTAATACCCATTACTTCAAGCACTTATTTTTTGTGATGAGAGCATTTAAAATTTACTCAATGATTTTGAAATGTACAATACATTATTATTTACTATATTCACAACTCTGTGCAATATATCTCAAAGAAAACAACTTATTCTTTTTATCTGCTGTGACCCTCTACCCTTTGATCTTCTTCTCTCCATCCTGTCTTCCTGCAGTGTTCAGTAACCACCATCCTACCCTCTGTCTCTTTGAGTTCAATTGTTTTTAAATCCCACATGCAAGCAAGATCATGTGGTATTTGTCTTTCACCCCTGGCTTATTTCATTTAGCACATGTTCTCCAATTTAATCCACCCATGTTGTCACAAAGACATTTCTTCCTTTTTTAAGATTGAATAATATTCTACTGTATATGTAATACCATGTTTTCTTTATCCATTCGTTATTGATGGATACTTAGGCTGATTTCATAACTCGGTACTGAGAATAGCTGCAATGTACATGGGAGATGAGACATTTTTCCCACATGCTGATTTCATACTTTTTGAGAAAATATCCCGCAACAGGATTGTTGGATCATATGGTAGTTCTATTTGCAGTTCTTTGAGGAGCCTCTATATTGTTTTCCACAACGGCTGTGCTAATTTACATTCCCACCAACAGCATACAAGGGTTTCCTTTTCTTCACATCCTCACCAATACTTGGTAACTTTTGTCTTTTTGACAATAGCCACTCTTTTTTTTTTTTCTTCTTTTTAAGTCGGAGTTTCACTCATGTTACCCAGGCTGGAGTGCAATGGCGCGATCTCGGCTCACCGCAACCTCCGTCTCCTGGGTCCAGGCAATTCTCCTGCCTCAGCCTCC
>NW_016107418.1:2729996-2735337 GCF_001604975.1 Cebus imitator | reverse complement strand
GGGGTTTTTTTTTTTTTTTTTTTTTTTTTTTTTTTTTTGGGTGGAGAGGCTCCGCATTTTCATTTTGCACGGAGCCTTGCAAATCACGTAGGCGGAACTCCACAGATGGGTAAGTAAAATGGCCAACCGGCTAGCTCTATTGGTTGAAGATGGCGGAGATAATTGGGATTCCTCTGTAAAGCAGATAATATGGACATGATTCAAAACCACAAGGCTGTGAGGAGTGTCTGATCATAGACATTTTCTCATCATGTCTTCACTGTAAAACCTGAAGGTGGAAATTTTATGACCTAGACTACTCTGGCAGGATGGAGGCTGGAAGCCTGTTTCTCTCAAAGTATAGGCCACTGAGCAGCTCAGACTATTACCAGCCTCAACATTTTAATCTCAAATTAAGCTACAAAAACTATGAAACATTATCCTGAAGGGGAAGGTAAGTTATAACAATGGATCACATGACGGTAGGAGGAGGGTACTAGGCAGACAAACCAGTAGTATGCAATCCCACAACACGACACCCCTCACCCCAAAACTCTTCCCAGCCTGGACCTCAGTGATGGGAAACGAAGCAGAGGGAGCCTAGCTGAGTGCAGTTCATCCGACAGATAGCTCTGTCAAATAACTCACCAATGCTCTGTATTTACCAGAACATCAGAACCTTGGTCTGAAAGGTTGTATAGGACATGTTCTCATAAGTAAGTTGATGTTGAAAAATATTATGGATAACAGGCTGGGTGTGGTGGCTCACACCTGTAATTCCAGCACTTTGGGAGGCCAAGGCAGGCAGATCACGAGGTCAGGAGATCAAGACCATCCTGGCCAATATGGTGAAACCCCATCTCTACTAAAGATACAAAAAGTTAGCTGGGCATGCAGTGTGCATCTGTAGTCCCAGCTACTTGGGAGGCTGAGGCAGGAGAATTGCTTGAACCCGGGAGGCAGAGGCTGCAGTGAGCCAAGATTGTGCCATTGCACTCCAGCCTGGATGACAAGAGCGAAACTCTGTCTCCAAAATAAATAAAAGAATATTATGGATGACAATGTGAACAACCATTTATGTCTTTACCACCAAACCAGCAATTCTGTAAGCACAACTTAGCAGACAATGAAAACTGAGTCTCAGAGAAATGAAGTGATTTGTACAGGATCGTGCACAAGTAACTGGCAGAGCAAGAAGTCAAGTGCAAGTTCTTTGACCTCTGCCATGATGTTGTTGGGCCCAGAGCCTGGGAATGCTTCCCCTCTAGTGAAGCCAACACCATAAAGGGTAATTGGTGTGAGCGCTTCGAGCTGGGCAGATTGAGTGTTAGACACATTTTGGCGTTTTTATACTCATATGCCCTAAGCAGTCACATCTGGAAAATTATTGCCAGGAAGACATCCCAAAGAGATGCTATGAAAAGGTGATCATGGCATTAAGTTAGGAGATAAAAATGACTTCCTGATTAGGCTGATTATCCATTCAAGAAATAGGGGAGTGCCTATTGTGAGTCACTTGTCCTCCAAGATCCTCAAATACTCAGTAGATGGTCTTTTCTCTTGAATAGTTTAGATCAAAAGTTTATCAACTGTATTTCTGTGAAATTCATGTGCCTAGGAATTACACCAAGGTTTTTAACAGAAATTTACCAAAAATACTAAATTAATGGAACCTCTTCCTCTATTTTAAAATTATACGCATATATTGGAACAGAGGGTATCTAAGAAATCTCTGCGCTTTCCACTCGATTTTGATGTGAACCTAAAAGTGCTATTAAAAAATAAAGTGTAGTAAAAAAGTTTTTTAACCTATTTTTTTCAGTCAACCTACAGTTCCTCAATTCACTATTTTAAGGGCATTACAAACTTGACTCACCACTATTTTTAGAATTAACAGAAATCTGAGGCACAATTTGTTCACTATTTCCCAGGGTCTATAAATGACAAGATATTACTACCGTAAGTTAAAATGATACAAAATATCATTATGTGTTTAAAAAAATTAGAGGGCAGTGACAGAAATGAAAATAGGAAGAGAAACCTAAAAGTGGTGAGTAATCTAGCAACTTAAAAACTAACTCTCAATTCTCATTCATAACCTTTTTCTACCAACTTTGTTGAATTCGATCGCATGAGCAACAATTACCCATCTTCTCACTCATCTGGGGAATTTTCTTTATTTTTTTATTTCTTTACATTCTTACTGACAAATAAAAATTGTACATATTTATGATGTACAACGTGAGTTTTTGAAATTCGTTTCCATTGTAAAATGGTTAGATTACGCTAATTAACGTATGTATTCCTTCACGTACTTACCATTTGTTTGTGATGAGAACATTTAAAATCTAGTCTCTCAGCAACTGTCAAGCATACATACCCTGCATTGTTATTAACTATAGACACCATGTTGTACCTTAGAGCTCTTGAACTTGGTACTCTTACTTCTTGAGAATTACCCTTATAGAGATGTCTTCATTTCACAAAATCCTTTTCTAAATTTGCCTTTATGTTTTTATCTATTAAATTAGAAGAATGTAAAAGAATTTTTAGTTCCTGGCTGGGTGCGGTGGCTCACACCAGTAATCTCAGCACTTTGGGAGGCTGAGGCAGGTGGATCACTAGGTCAGGAGTTTGAGACCAGCCTGACCAACATGGTGAAATCCCGTCTCTATAAAAATACAAAATTGAGCTGGGCATGGTGGTGTGTGCCTGTAGTCCCAGCTACTCAGGAGGCTGAGGCAGGAGAATCACTTGAACCCGGCAGGTGGAGGTGGTAGGGAGCTGAGATCATGCCACTGCACTCCAGCCTGGGCCACAGAATCAAACTCTGTCTCAAAAAAAAAAAAAAGAATTTTTAATTTCTGAGACAAGGTAGGCTTCAGATTCTCCACAAGAGCTCTGAGGAGTCTTTGATGCCAAGTAGAGACCAAAACAACCAGATAAACGAGGTGCTGAGGTAGTGAGGGTGGCTGGGATTTAGATATCAGAGGATCCCAGAAAACCTGCACACGTTGCTTCCCAAAGGGGAGCCTGGGTGACCTCAGCACCTAGAGCCGTGAAGCCAGGAAGCTGAGGATCCCATCTCCATCACTGCCCAGCTGGGTTATCCTGGCAACAGACAACTGCATGAGCTTCAGTCTCCTCATTTGCAACACAGGGATAAAAACAGTGCATCTCCCACAGGGTGACAGGAAGAAAAAGGCATCAGGTGCTCAATGTGATGAGCAAGTTGTAAATGGACGATACTTATAGTCATCAGGATGTCCCCGTTAAAATGCTGCATCTATCAACTCACTGCCTGTATCTCTTCATGGTTTAAATTTTTAAAAGACTGAATCTTACTGATTCAGTCAAATCTGTGAATTGGTTTGCCCTAGGTGGGATGATGATAATGATGTGTGTGTGTGTGTGTGTGTGTGCGCGTGCGCGTGTGCACACATAGTCAGAGGGATATACCAGCATATTAGATATCTGAACATCAACCAAAGCCAAGAGGGGTCTGAGGTGAGCGAGAAAGGTGTTTTCAACTCAAATATATACGTGGGACCAGAGACTGGAAACAGCTGCAGATTGGTGACAAGGTCGCTGAATTGTATTTATTACTATATTGTATCCAGCTGTTTTAATTAAATCATGTTTTAAGTAATAAAATCAGCGTAAACTAATTTGCAGACCCTAAACTGCTTAGGACAGGGTAGAGCTATTTAGAAATTTAAACAAAATATTCTAAGCCATTGCTCTTTAATATTCATGTTGAAGCTGGGCATGGTGGCGCTGGCCTGTAATCCCAGCACTTTGGCAGGCTGAGGCAGGTGGATTGCTTGAGGTCAGGAGTTCAACACCAGCCTAGCCAACATGGTGAACCCCCACGTCTGCTAAAAATACAAAAATTAGATTGGGTGCGGTGACTCACGCCTGTAATCCCAAAACTTTGGGAGGCGAGGCTGGAGGATCACTTGAGGTCAGGAGTTCGAGACCAGCCTGGCCAACATGGTGAAACTCCGTCTCTAATAAAAATACAAAAATTAGCTGGGTGCGGTGGCAGGCACCTGTAATCTCAACTACTCGGGTGGCTGAGGCAGGAGACTCGCTTGAACCCTGGAGGTGGAGGTTGCAGTGAGCCAAAATTGTGCCAGTGCACTCCAGCCTGGGCGACAGAGCAAGACGCTGTCTCAAAAAAAAGAAAACAAACAAGAATTAGCCAGGTGAGATGGAATGTGCCTGTAGGCCTAGCTATTCAAAAGGCTGTGGTGGAAGGATCACTTGAACTCAGGAGGCAGAAATTGCAGTGAGCTAAGATCATGCCATTGCATTCCAGCCTGGGCAACAGGGCAAGACCCTGCCTAAAAAAAATAAAATAAAAAATAAAAATAACTGATGTTTAAGATTTTTAAAGAATGTTTACTACTTTGAGTTTCTACATTAAGAACTTCATTGGCTGGGTGCTGTGGCTCACACCTATAATCCCAACACTTTGAGAGGCCAAGGCAGGTGGATCACTTGAGGTCAGCAGTTCAAGACCAGCCTAGCCAACATGGTGAAACCCCATGTCTACTAAAAATACAAAAATTAGTTCGGTATGGTGGCATGTGCCTGTAATCCCAGGTATTCAAGAGGCTGTGGTGGGAGGATCACTTGAACCTGGGAGGCAGAGGTTGCAGTGAGTCGAGATCGTACCACTGATTCCAGCCTGGACAACAGTGAGAACTTGCCTAAAAAAAAAAAAAAAAATCATCTTTACGATTTTTAAAGAATGCTTACTCCATTGAGTTTCTATATTAAGAAATCATTGGCCGGGCATGGTGGCTCATGCCTGTAATCCTAACACTTTGAGAGGCCAAGGTGGGTGGATTGCTTGAACCTAGGAGTTTGAAATACAAAAAATTAGCCAGGAGGGATGGCATGTGCCTGTAGTCGCAGCTACTCAGGAGGCTGAGGTGGGAGGATCTCTTGAGCCCAGGAAGTTGAGGCTGCAGTGAGCTGAGATTGTGCCACTGCACTCCAGCCTGGGAAACAAGAGTGAGACCCTGTCTCTAAATAAATAAATAATAATTTTTTAAAAAGAGAAGAACTTCATCTTTTATATGTGTAATTTATTAAAGGCATGCTATACTCCTGGACTCAGTGAATCTTATTTATGGTAGAATCTAGGCATTGACAAATCTAAGGTACTACTGCTCACCTGCTTCCAATGTGGTAGCTTGCTTGCTTAAACTGTGAGCAGGATTCCAGGAGGAAACAAACTCACTGGACTCTAGCCTTGCAGACCCAAACCATCAAGGTGATTGTAAACATCCCTCGGTATTTCAAACCTCATTATGATTCACGTTTCTTTTTCTTTTTTTTTTTTTTTTTTTTT
>NW_016107418.1:2720058-2729803 GCF_001604975.1 Cebus imitator | reverse complement strand
ACCAGGATGGTCTCGATCTCTTGACCTCGTGATCCACCCGCCTCGGCCTCCCAAAGTGCTGGGATTACAGGCTTGAGCCACTGCGCCCGGCCTCACGTTTCTTTTTTTAAGATGTCATAGCTATGACTCTCTATTGATTCTTTTTTTTTTTTTTTCTTTTAATGTAAATCTACCTTTATTCAGAGAGATTTTTTAGCTTGCCACTGGGTCCCCGTGGGGAGGTGGTCAGACAGTTTGCAAAAGCGTCAGCGAGTGAAAAAGAGGAAGGCCCCAGCAAAGGAGCAGAACAGAGGCCGGGAGAGGCGACCCTGCCGAAGACACTCGTGTCAGAGGGGCGTCCACAGTTGATCATAATCTTTTCAAGTCCAGGAAATTAATCAGCAATGGGAAAAGGAGTCTAAGATGAATAAAAGGATATCCAACAATGTGGACAGAGCAGCACGCTAAGAAATCTGGGTGGACATATTTCGCAGGAAAGTGTAATGGTAGGCAGGGGCTGCTGTGGGACTGGCAGCTAGGCCCCAGCCTCAGGACGGAGGATCTAGAAAAAGGGACCTGGCAACAGCCCTAGAACAAGAAGATTACTGGGCAGGAAACCAGGACGAGATCTGAGGTCCAGGACTCGAGCAGGGAAGTGGGGAGGGAGGAGGATACCTCACGTAGCAAGGGATGGTCTGTCCATAAGTCCTTGAACCGATTTATTTCTTACAGCCCTCTATTGACGGGAGACAAGGAACAGCTTTCCTGATAGTTTCAGCAACGCGTGGAGAAAAGAAAAGGTCCGTGGCAACCTACACAAGGTAAGCCGGCATGAATAACCCAGCAGAAGGCAAGGTGAAGTCAAGCTGAAGCCATTCTTCAGGTGCTAGACGCTGAGGAGCCCTGGAGTCCTTCTAACTGAAGGTTATCAAAAACACACAACTTAGTAAGCCTCTTCCTTGTTGAATTTGAATTCTGTTAATCTTTTTGTGAGAAGACTGTGGGGACTAACCTGCCTCTCTGCTGGCAGCAATAAAATGAAGTGGAAATGCCAACAGCATGTGTGGATAGAGACACATCTGGAGCTGCTGGGGATGGACAGCTATTTCTGTTGAAGAGAACAAAGGATTCCAAGCTTCCCTTTTCCCCTGTCCCCTCCAGCTCTGAGCATTTCTTTCCTGAAAAGTTTTCTTTTCTTTCTTGTTCATAGAATATAAAGCATGTTTAGGAAAAAGAAATAATAATAATAAGGGTTGATGATAGGGGAAGTTCACTCCTGAATATCTTCCTCCACCATTCATTGGTTTGGGATTGCAACCTGCTTTTTCCATTGCTGTCATTCTTCATAGTCAGATGTTTGCCAAATTGTCCAGAGCAGCTAGACCCCAAATCTAAAACTGCTGTAGTAGAAGACTCTCCTCCACTGGTCCCTGGAAGCACATCCATGGAATGCCATTGGAAAACTGCCACTGGAGGGCATTAGACGTCATTTAATTTGCTCCATGATAACTTTTGACCTCTGAATTCATTTCACATGGGTGACCAGGCTAGTCCCATGGTCAACCTCAGACATTTACCGATCTATTTCTAGGTGCACAAAACAGTGCAAGGCTTGCAGATACAGGCGATCCTTTAAGGGACTCACAATCTAGTTGAGACACATGTATAAAGATAACAACTGCAATAAGTTCCAATTAAAGTGGCACATTATATGCAAAAGCCACAGCAACACAGCTCTCTGGGACAGCGAGCATTTTGCAAAATCAGAGAGAACGCTCCCAAGAAGATGAATATCACAGTCCTCTTACACACTCTGCTGCTCTCAGTCTCACTTTTTCTTGGCTAACTGTAGCAGTGAACCACTTTTTCATGATTCAAAATATTAAACAGTTAGGATATGCCCAATTTATACTACTTAGGGATTGATCCACCTGGTTTCCCCCAAATCTATTTCTACAGACCAGGAGCTATAATCTTTTTTTCCCCAAGCTTATAAATAAAATAACATGAATAACATGTAAACAAAAAATAGAATATGATCATTCATTCATTCATCCATTCAAGAAGCACTTAGTGGACTTGGCTTTTACCACTAACTTGACTCAGCTCTGTTGGGCAAAGGACAGAGGACTAAGCAACTGGGAGCAAAGCAATTAGGGGATGATTTTCACATTTTATAAAGAGTCCTAGGGTTCCTTTTAGTGTGCTTCCCTAGGGGATTTAAATATTTAAATATTGTTATACAGACCACTAACTCTTGCAGCTGGGGAAGATGGGAAGGATGGCTGAGGGTGGTCAGGCAAAAAGCAAAGATTTAAATCTGGAGAGTCAGAAGCCTAATTCCAATCACTAATTCCAACACTGGCTATGCCCTACCAATGTACAGGGCAGAAAGTCCCCAAAGCACTTCTTCAACCTTCTTTCTTTTGGTGGTCAGGATGATAAACTCTAAAACTGAAGGTTTAAAATATGACGAGAAGTGACATTTTCCAAAATGGAAATCACACAAAATGTTTGAAGAGTTTGTCTGTGGCAAAAGGAGATTAACGAGGAGAGCGTATCTATGACAGATTTCACACATAGTTTTCATTTTCTTTCTCATCGAGGGTGGAGTGGGGAGCGTGAGATGGTGGTGGTATTGCAGTTATTAAGCACATAATGTTGCATGTGTATAGCGTGTCTGTGTTTACATACATGTGGTACATATAAAATAGCATGCATATTATCAATACATGCAAATTCTGTGTGTATGCTCAACAGTCAGATGACAGTGTTCTCAGCATGCAAATGGGAACAAGATATGGAGGTAGGGGTGTCCAGGAGAGGCAAGAATGTCTACATACTTCATATGTATTCATAGTGATACAGCACCTACTATGTGCAATAACCAGGGCTCTAAGCCCAGAAAATGCAGAGACAAAATAGACCCTTTTCTGCCTGAGTTTGCAATCTAGTGCTCTTCCAAGAGACCCAGAACCCGATATGCAGCAACTCAGGGCAGAATGATACCAATAACAAAATAGAAGTACTTAGTGGAACAGGAGAATATTAACTAGTAGTTTTGTGGGGCCAAATGTTGGTCAGAAATGTAAATGTGAGGACCACCTAGATAAGTCAGCCCATTGCCCATGATGCTTGGTCTGCTCTGAGCAGACAGCTAGCAGCTGCAGAGGTAGGGGTTTCTGGGCAGTCGGCAGCCCCTTCTGCCAAGTTCCCCTTCCCAATGGATGGAGAGCTCGGAAGCTTGGCAAGGTCGGTCCCAATGGCCGCAGCGGGAGGGTCACGGTTGAGACAGCAGCCCCATCTCATTGTTTAAGGCCGGGGCTTCCTCTTTTGGCGGAGGCGGGAGCGGGAGCTGAGCGGGAAGGGGACGGACGCCGCGGGAGCCTTCGGGATGTCTATTGCTGCCGCTCCCTCCCCTCGCCGGGAGCTTGGGTTTCCCGGGGTGTGTGCTGATTCTCAATAAAAAGGGAAAAGCACGATCCAAGTTAATTTTCCAGCGCCGACAGGAAATGCTGTTTCCTGCATCGTACAACGCTGGTGCCAACAAGACTGACACAGGAGCCCATTGTCCCACGAACAATGTGGCGATGGGGAAAGACGCCTGAGAAAACAGACCCCGGCCCCGTGAGCGCGTTTGTTTGATCCTTCCCCATAGGGTTGTGTGTGTCTGTGTGAGGTGTCTGTGTGGGTAGGTGTATGTGTGGTGTATGTCTGTGAGATTATGTAGGTGAGTCTATGTGTGGTGTGTGTGGGAGTGTGTGTGTGGATGGGTGTCTGTGCTGCGTGTGTTTGGTGTGTGTCTGTGTGTGATGTGTCTGTGGGAATGTCTGTGTGTGTGTCTACATAGTATATGTGTCTGTGTGGGTAGGTGTGTTTGTGTATGTGTGGTGTTGTGTCTGGAGAGTGTGTATGTGTGTGGTGTGTGTGTGTCTGCGTGTGTCTCTGTGGTGTGTTTGTGTGTGTGAGTAGGTGTGTTCGTGCATGCGTGGTGTGTTTCTGTGTTGTGTGTGCGTGCATGAGTGTGTGTGCATGTATGAGTGTGTGTGTGTGTGTGTGTGTGTGTGTGTGTGTGTGTGTGAAGCTGAATAGGCTGGTAGAGGCAGGGCACTGTCCCTTCCTGCCTTGCCTCTGCTTCCCTGGCGGGCTCCCGAGGTGGCAAAAGAGATCTAGCCGTCCAAAACTTTCAAAAGAAAAAATGAGAAAGAAAAAGAAAGGAGGAAAAGCGGGTAAAGAAAAGGATAGAAAAGAAAAGGAAAATTTTGAAAAGAAAAGGAAAATTTTGAAAAGAAAAGAAAATCGTCTCAAAGGCTCCCCAGAGGCTCGTTTCAAACCCGCAGCTAGCCAAGGGCAAATGCATACTTGAAAGTGCCACACCTCTTGTCCACCCTGCACCCAGTCCAGTCCACCTAGCACCCCCCGTTCATCCCGCACCCCATGTCCACCGGCCAACTGTCCACCCTGCAGCCCCTGTCCACCCGCTCTCTGTTCACCCTGTGTCCCATCCACCTGCTCGCTGTCCACCCTGCGCCCTCTGTCCACCCGCCCGCTGTCCACCCCGCGCCCCATGTCCATCAGCCCAGCCCTGAGGGCCCGCGAAGCCCAGTGGAGAGCAGTGGCCGCAGTGCGGCGCCAAGCTAGGGCTGGGCTGGGCTGACCCGCGCGAACCCCAGGGGCGCCTGGGCGGCCAGGCCGGGTGGCGGCTGCGCACGTAGGAGTGTCCCCCGAGCCCAGCCGTTCGGCCGGCCTGACCCGCTGGTGACCAGATACGAGCAACACGTGCGCCCCGATCTGTGCCCGGAAGGGGGAGCTCGGCTGGGGGTGCCGCGCGCCAGGTCGGTGTGACCGTCTGGGGCGACTTCCCCGGGGCAGGCGGGGGCGCGGGAGCAGCGCGCAGCTGCAGGGTTATTCCACCTGAGCGCCCTGGGGTCAGGGCCGGGGCCTGAGGACACGGCGCTGGGCTCCAGGGTACCCGGGTTCACGCCGGTGCCCGAGCGCCATCTCCCCGCCCTCCGCCGGCTCACGTAGTCCTGGGGTTCGGGACGTGAAGTGCCGGCGCGAGGCTGCTCAGGCCACCGCATGGGCCGGGCGATAAACAATCGCACAGGATACACAACACCCTGGACTGTCACAAGCCCCTCGCAGGAAAAGATAAATAACATCTGAGGAGCCGCAGCGCGGCTTCCCTGGGCCGAACAAAAACTAGGAGGTGGGGGGCGGTGGGGGGAAGTAAACAACAGAACCGAAGCGTTCCCGCACGGAGCTTGGGCCAACCGAGAAAATCAGATGCAGTCTCCTTCCCTTTGGTGCCCATCGGTGGGGGTTTCTCCGCGTGGAAAAGAGCGACACACACACCACACCACATACTCAGTTCAAACTTTGCCCTTTAAAGCAATGGGCAGTCTCTCTCTGGGTAAGAGGCGCATTTCCCCAGCACTGCAGGAAACGTTTTGGAGACCAAGTGGCTTTTCTGTAGAGGAGGCTGCAGAATTTTTTTTAGGGGGAAAAATTTACTTTTTCCCAAAGGTTTGCTCCTTGGGATCAGAGCAGGCAGCAACTGAAACCACCCTTACGCCCATGGTTTCATGTCAATTTCTAATATAAAGACAATCTCTATCCCCTGTTTAAACAGAAGGGAAGGAGCACCAAAATCCAAACCAGAGAGCTACAGATACTCCATGGGTACAATTAAATGTCTGTTAACACCACACACGGGCTGTGGTGGCTCATGCCTGTAATCCCATGCTTTAAAAGGTAGAGACAAGAGGATCGCTTGAGGCCAGGAGTTTGAGATCAGCCTGGGAAACATAGGAAGACCCCATCTCTACAAAAATTTTAAAAATTAGTGGGGCATATTGGTACATGCCTGTAGTCCCAGCTACTCTGGAGGCTGAGGTAGGAGGATTGCTTGAGCCCAGGAATTTGAGGCTACAGTGAGCTATGGTTGTGCCACTGCACTCTGGCCTGGGCAACAGAGTGAGACCCTGTCTCTTAGAAAGAACCAAAAACCTACAGGATTTTTACCTGGTAGTCCTTGATTTCTCCCACCTGGATTTGGAGTGCTCAAAGCAGTCCTTTGCCTTCTGTGAACTGGTTGGGCCCAGCAAGACTGGCCTCTGTGAGTCGCCCCTCTCTTCTCTTACTTTGTAGACTCAGATAGTTTTCAGACTGCTGGTCTCCACTGCCCAAACAGGATCACTTAAGAAGTTCAGCCTTGGCCGGGTGTGGCAATCCCAGCACTTTGGGAGGCCGAGGCGGGTGGATCACGAGGTCAGGAGTTCAAGACCAGCCTGGTCAATATGGTGAAACCTTGTCTCTACTAAAAATACAAAAATTAGCTGGGTGTGGTGGCACGTGCCTGTAGTCCCAGCTACCCAGGAGGCTGAGGCAGAAGAATCACTTGAACCCGGGAGGCGGAGGTTGCAGTGAGCCAACATTGTAACAGCCTGGGCAACAGAGTGAGAAGACTTTGTCTCATAAAAAAAAAAAAAAAAAAAAAAGAATTTCAGCTTCACACCTGTCTCTCTCACGGTCTCTTGAGCATTGCTCAAACTGCACCACATGAGATTTATTACTTACATTAAGGCTTAGGCACCCCCCACATCAATTTCCCCTGTATAGAGTTTACTCTTTATTTATACACATAATTAATCTGTTCCTGTGAACTGGACCACTGCAGGAACTCATAGTAGTCTGCCTGTTCGGTAATCTTTAGCTATATGTTAATGAGTTTATGTAATGTTTTTTGATTAGTGAAAAGCGGGGTGCAGGACTGCAGCATGTGGTGAGAGTATGGGGCAATCACTTACTAAATACAGTTCGTAGCCGACTGATATTCTCCTTTCTCTTGAACACTCTGATCCTTAGCTCAGTAGTGATGTATAGAGTGTCTAAATTTCTAGATGTTCCTCAAGCTGTCTCATGCCAGCTACGTGGCATGACACATCTGGGTTGGATGCTGGCACAGGTCAGTGACTGGTTGTGATGGCAGCAGCCGGCTGTTTGGTGTGGCCACTGCCATTACACAGGCCATTGCAGGGAGGGCACAGGGAGGAGGCAGGCAGCCCCCTCCACTTCCCCCACAGCCTGCTGCCCTGGGGGCTGCACCATGGTGCTGGGCCAGGTTGTGTGCCAAGCGAGCGGAAGCCTCAGCCACCTCTGAGTGCCAGAGCCACAGTGGGAGCTTGCAGCAATAGATACATTGACCTTGTCCCAGATGCCAGCCAAGGCCCAGTGAGGGGGCACAGTTAGGTGCCATGCTCCACAGAGCTGGCAGGAGCCAGCGACAAGTGGGAGCCCTGCCCCTTCCAAGTTGGCAGGGCAGGAGCTCTGCAGGTGCAACTGTGGCTCTCCAAGCTGCTGCTGCAACCCAGGCAACCCTGTGCTCTTGGGAGCCTGGAGTAGCCAGGAGCCCCGCCCTCCTGGGCAGGGCTGCAGCCCCCAAGTCATGGCTTTGGATCTGAGCCTCCAGCTCCACAGAGCAGGCAGGAGCCCTGCCCAGCTTTCCCACCCCCCCAACCCCCTCACCCTCTTGGCACCCCCAACAGCTGCAGTTGCCAAAACAGGGGCCGCAGACCCAGGCATTCCTGCACTCTTGGGGGCCCTGGGAAGCCCTGCCCTGTTGCCCTTGCCCGCTCAAAGGGGCCTACTCCCACTGCCTGGTCTCTCCCTGCTCTGATCTCAGACTTGGGGCCAAGCCCTGGTGCTGTCACAGACCGGCAGGGTGTGTGCACATTGGGGACAATGCTGACATGCCAGTCCCCTACTTCCTTGGTCCCCTGTGAACTTTGGGAATGAACACGGGAGGGGAAGCCAAGGGGGGCTGAGGGCAGCTGGGTGCCGGCCTGCAGGTGCCCTTTGGTGGCATCAGCCTGGGCACCATGGATGGCCATGGGAGGAAGGGGGCAACTCCCCAGTGAAGCCCCACCTTCAGGCCAGGGCAGGCCTAAAGCCTGGGGACAGGGCTGCCAGTCCCGTGTACTGGAGGGAAAACTCATGGTGTTTTTTTTCCTGGGCCTGCCTGTGGTTGCCCATGGACCAATCAGCACACACTTCCCCCTTCTGAGGCCCATACAAACCCCAGGGTTAGCCAGAGCAGGGCAGAGGACAGATAGGATAGAGAGACATGGCAGGATGTCCAGGTGCAGACAGGAGCTACTTCTCTGCTGATAGCTGGAGATACAGGGCAACCAGCTGCAGAAAGGAGCAATCCCTCTCCAGGGCCTCCTTTCTGCTGAGAGCAGCAGATGTGAGGAGCAACCCTTCTCCAGGGCCTCCTCTCTGCTCACAGCAGCAGGTGTCAGGAGGACCAGTAGCAGAGAGGAGCTACCTTCTCCAGGGCCTGCTCTCTGTTGACAGCTGAACACTGGACTGGACTGACCCGCATACAGAGAGGAGCTACCAACTGTGGGTCTTTTCTAAGCTGTTACTGAACAAATGAGTCCTAATTTTATAATGTCTAGTCTCTAGACATTAAAGAGGTTGCCTATGTGTGACAGAAGTAGAGTTAGTAAACTAACACATTTTGTACATGTTGTTAAAATTCGTAGAAAGACTGTCTTCTGAAAAGGGGTTTTGGAATTGAAATGGTAACATCAACTCTAAGTGACCCGTGCCTATATCTACCAGGCTGGTGGTGGAGAGGAGTTGGCAGGAATGACAGATTCTAAACCAGAATGTTCCTACTTAGAAGACACTTTAAGATCTAACCATTGTTACATGTGTGTATTCAACACTACTGTGTATAAAGTGGACAAACTTCAGTCCTTATTTGAAACATCTAGTCGCTCTACATGTCTAGAAGGGCACAAAATATGTTAAAAGTAGATGTAGTAAATAACACATTTTGTAGATATCCTTTTGATTCATATAAAATACTGTCTTTTGGAAACTGATCAAACCACTTCCTTGAGCAATTCACATTATTATATTTGTGCTGGTTCAGAAAGGAAGGCAGAGCAGAAAGTGCAAAGGGCTTCATGCTAGTGTGTTTATGGTGACGCACACTGACCATTGCCCCTTATCTCTGCATTTTCTTTTACTGTGCTATGTATATAGTGTATACAAGTGGACAAAGGAGTCCTAATTTGCAACGTCTAGTCTTTCTCGATGTTAAAGAGGCTGCTAGTGTATGACAAAAGTAGAGTTAGTAAACTAATACATTGAGTAATTTTGTGTTAAAATTCATAGGGAAGACTGTTTTAAAAACACAGCAGTGAAATTGTTAAAATCCCCTCTAAGCATTGAGAATGCTTATACCTGTCCACTGAGTGGATAGAGGTCAGAAGTGAAAGAGTTATAGGTTAGAATATCCCTATTTAGAAGACACTTGCAAATTATAGCCTGTGTTATGTATATGCACCATTTATTTATTCAATGCTGCTGTATAGATAGTGGTAAATGTAAGTCCCATTGGAAACATCTAGTCTTTCTGGATGTTTAAAATTGCACAACATAGATTAAAAGTAGAGGGCTGGGGCCAGGTGCAGTGGCTCACGCCTGTAATCCCAGCACTTTGGGAGGCCGAGGCAGGTGGATCACAAGGTCAGGAGATTGAGACCATCTTGGCTCACCCAGTGAAACCCTGTATCTACTAAAAAATACAAAAAAATTAGCCAGGGGTGGTGGCACGTGCCTGTGGTCCCAACTATTCCGGAGGCTGAGGCAGGAGAATCGCTTGAACCCAGGAGGCAGAGGTTGCAGTGAGCTGAGATTGCACCACTGCACTCCAGCCTGGGCAACAAGGGCAAAACGCTGTCTCAAAAAA
>NW_016107418.1:2676596-2720041 GCF_001604975.1 Cebus imitator | reverse complement strand
GGCAACAAGGGCAAAACGCTGTCACAAAAAAAAAAAAAAAAAAAAGTAGAGGGCTAAAGCAACACTCTTTAAACATTTTCTTTTTTCGTTGTTTCCTAGGAGTGGTGGCACGTGGGAATGAAATTGTTAAACTCGATGTTTTGGAGAGAATGCTGACTGGCCATTGGGTGGCTGCGGGTGGGGAATGAGTTGGTGTGCAGGGAGAAGGGTTCTGTGCCCTTGAGTTGGATGAGTTTGGGTGGTCTCACCATTGTTCTACATGTGCATTTTAGTTAACATTGTTGTGTGTTAAAAAGTAAACAAGTCCTAATGCTCAAAGAATGTGAAAAGTTGAGGTTGTAAAGCAATCCCTTATAAATGTTTTTTGGTTAGCTTTTAGGAAGGCCTGTCTGGGAGTGACCTCTGTTAATCTACCTTTTGGAGCTAGACAGCCTATGCTTAGTGACTGGGTTGATGGAAAAAGGATGAGAGGAAATGTGAAGGGAAGGGCTTTTTGCTAGTATGTCCATATCTAGAAGATGGTTTTACATGATAATCTTAGTTTTATATGAGCATTTTTAGTAAAGCGCCTGTGTTTATTGTGGACAAAATTCATTATTTTGCAACATCTAAGCTTTATGAATGTCCTGGGGTGAAAACATATAATGCAAAGTGGAGCTAGTGAATTAACCAATTTGTAAATATCTTTTTGTTATAACTGTTGGAAAATATGCATCTTGGACATGGAATTGTTTTTTTGTTTGGTTGGGTTTTTTGTTTGTTTGTTTTTCGAGACAGTCTTGCTTTGTTGCCCAGGCTGGAGTGCAGTGGCATGATCTCAGCTCACTGCAACCTCTGCCTCCCAGGTTCAAGCAATTCTCCTGCCTCAGCCTCCTGAGCAGCTGGGACTACAGGCGCATGCCAGCACGCCCAGCTAATTTTTTATATTTTTAGTAGAGACGGGGTTTCACCATATTGACCAGGCTGGTCTCGAGCTCCTGACGTCATGATCCACCCGCCTCAGTCTCCCAAAGTGCTGGGATTACAGGAGTGAGCCATCATGCCCGGCTGGACATGGAATTGTTAAACCACCTCTGAGCAGTGTATGTCAGGACTTGTTTATTAGGTTGGCCGCAGAGGGACAGAAGGAAGTATAAAAAGAGAGATGTATGCAGATGTGTCCATATTTACATTTTGATGATAGCTATTGATGTCTGTGCATCTCTTTTGGCTGTACTATAGGAATGCATTAAGTAATTCTGTGGAAACATACCTTCTTGCTAATATTTTAATGGTGTAGATCTGCTAAATGAATCCTCTTAGAAACATTATACTTAGTGTATTCTATTGCTGTGTGTTTCATTTTAAATCGAGCATTAAGGGACAGCAGTATTTTCATTGGAACTCTGCTAATACTTATATATAGAGGTCTGTTGCCATTTTTATCTTCTGTGAAGTTTTTGTCTCAAGAAAGGCAGAATTACATTTTTTTCTAACAGAGTGAGTTGGTGTAGCATATTCTTGATTATCAAAATTCTCCTATAGCTGCGGGATTTTGAGTTGGTAAATATTCATGATGTGTGAAAAAGCATGATACGTGCTGTACAGTCTCAGTCCGAAAAATTGGATGCTGTGTACACACACACACAGGACCTGGAAAGACACCTCAGACCGTAAACTGCTTGTGATTGTGGATGAGTTTGGTTTTTGCTTTCTGTGTTTTTTGGTTTTCTATAATGCACATATTCACTTTTTTTTTTTTTTTAAGTTTTAAAACCTGGAAAAAAAAGACAAAAGTGATGTTTAGTCTGGAAAAGAGGAGATACCTCAGGAAACATGAGAGCGGTTTTAGTATTTGAAATGTATGAAACGGTGTCAGATAAATTAAGAATTGAAATGATGTAGGCTCCCATGCCCGAAGCAAAGACCCATGGGGACAAATGGCAGAGAAACCGGCTGGACTCAAACACACACACAGTGCCTCACCAACAGTAATAAACCCATCACACAGTCAAAGTGGTTCCAAAATGACAGGGCCTGCCAGAGAAGCCTGAAATGAGAGTGATTATCTACAGTTTACATGACACCATTCCTGGTGGCTGTATATTTTGGTAACAGACAGACTTCTGACTGATACAGCTGTCTCAGGAGGAAGTAAGATCCCCCAAAAGAAGTCAGATTATGGTGGAGCCTGGATGACTCCTTACACAGTAAGATAGGAGTCAAGCATCCCTTGGGGGACAGTGTTTAAGACCTCTTTTATTACCATCTATTTACTATTTCATTATCTGCATATTTCTGTTTTGCTGTGGGCTAAACAAATAAAACTCTGCCTTGCTGTAATTTCTTAAATGTAATGAGGTCATTAAGGTACTTTTACATTACTGTTTTGTAAAGAAAAGTATGCATCATGGAAACAACTGAGAAATGGACAATTCTGGGCTTACGGATTAGAGTTTCAACACACAACCACTCATTGCTAATGATATAATGTTCATAAATACTGCGGGTATGAATAATTAAGACACTGCTGGTAGGAATGTCAAAGGGCACAAACATTTGAGAAAACAATTTGACAGTTTCTTATAAATTTAAATATACGTTTTCCAAATGACTAAGCTACCCCACTCCCAGGTACTTTTCCAAGAAATGGGAACTTATGTCTACACAAAGACCGATATGCAAGTGTTTGTAGCAGCTTTATTTCTAATGGTAAAAATTGAAAAGAACTGAATGTCTGTCAACTAGTGAATTGATAAATAAATTGTAGCACATCCACACAGTGGAATACTCAGCGCTAAAAAGGAAGTGTATTAGTGATACATGCAAGGATATGAGTGAGTCTCAAGCATTGTGCTAAGTGAAAGAAGCCAGACACAAAAGCTGTATACTTTTCATACTTTATGATTTTGTTTATTTGAAATTTGGAAAAGACAGAACTACAGGTACAAAAATCAGATTAGTGGTTGCCTGGATCTGGTGCTGTGGGCAGGGCTTGATGGCAATGGAGCACAAGAAAACTATTTGGGTTGATGGGAATATTCTATATCTTGATGGTGGTGGTGGTTATACAATGATGTACATCTTTCAAACTCATAGAACTGCATACTAAGGGGGGAACTGCGTACTAAGGGGGAAATTTTACTCTATGTATTTTATTTTATTTTATATTTTTAGAGATGGGGATTTCAGCATATTGCCCAAGCTGGTCTGGAACTGGGCTAAAGCCATCCTCCTCCCTCAGCCTCCAAAGAGTCGCTGCGCCTTGCTGTGCCTGGCTGTACGTAAATTACACCTCAATAAAACTGACTTGTAAAAAACTCTGTCCTCATTTTTAATAGTTATCATCTGGCAACTCACATAGAGTTGATGTTCAGTAAATGTTTGTTGAATGAATCTGCATCGAAGTTTTGTTTTTTAACATAGTCAAATTGTACAGAGATGAACTGGAAGCGAGTAAGCGCTCTGTTCTTCTCGAAGGTGCTCTGCTCTCTGTGTGGGGAACTCTCCCCTCCACGATCCCCTGTGACTTGGAGGTGGCATGGGAGGGCGTGCCCATGCCCGAGGGAAGCAGTGCCACTGTATTGAGTCAGCTTTCTGATAAGTCTTTATTCATCCTGGAACTGCATCTTCATTTAGGACACTCCCTGCAGACAACCCAATACTGAAAAACACAAACATTGTTCTGAGGGGCTGCATGGGCAAGGCCTGGCTGGGAACACCGCCTGAAGGAAAATCCCTCATCTTGGGGCAACAAAGGATTGTAAAAATGAAAGTGCCATTCCCAAGTATCCATATTTCCTTCTAATTTTCTAATCTAGCAATTGTCTTTTTAAGTTGATTGTAGAAAAAACAGATCATAAAACTCCCCCCTCCAAAATTTAAATAATTTACTGCCAATAATTACTAGAATACAGTAGCTGGCTCTAGGCAATATAAAAATATACCAATTTATATTTATAGAGCAGTTACTTTACTTTTATTTTGTCAAATGCATTTTCTCTACAAATATTTTTTCATTGGATTTTTTTTTAACCATCATAACCATTTTTAAGTGTATAGTTCCATAGTGTTGTTTATTCACATTGTTGTGCAACCAATCTTCAGAACTCATTTTTCTCATGGGACCGAAACTCCATGCCCATTAAATATGAACGCCCCATTGCTCCCTCCCTGCCAGCCCGTGGTTGGTACCATTCCACTTTCTGTGGATGATTTTCACCTCTTGAGGAACCTCATATGAGTGGACTCATACGGCATTTGTTCTTTTGTGACTGATGTGTTTCACTTAGCATAATAACCTCAAGGTTCATTTATGTTTTAGCATGTGTCAGAATTTCCTTCACCTTTAAGGCTGAGTGATATCTCATTGTGTGTTTCTGCCACATTTTATCTATTCATCTGCCTATTGATACTTGGGTCACTTCAGTCTTTTGGCTAGTGTGAATAATGCTGCTACGAATATGGGTTACAAATATCTCTTCAAGATCCTGCTTTTATTCTTTTAGGTATATAACCAGAATTGCAATTGCTGGATCCTATGGTAATTCTGTTTCTAAATATTTGAGGAATTTCATATCGTTTTCAACAGTGGCTGTACCATTTAACATTCCCATCCACAGTGCGCAAGGGTTTCAATTTCTGCACATCGTTGTCAATGTTTGTTATTTTCTTTCTTTAATTTACTTATGTTTTTGATAGCAGCTCTCCTAATGAGTGTGAAGTGGTGTCTCATGGTGGTTTTGATTTGCATTTCCCCATTGACTAGTCAGGTTGAACATCTTTCCATGTGCTCGTTTGCCATTTATATGTCTTTTTTGGCAAAATGTCTATTCAAGGCCTTTGCACAATTTTTAATTGGGTTGTTTGTTTTTTGTTGTTGAGTTGTAGGAGTTCTTAATACGTTCCAGGAACTATCCTCTTATCAGATGTATGACTTGCAAATATTTCCTCCCATTCTATGAGTTGAATCATGGGATTCTTTTAAGCAACAGTTTCTTCCAGTGCAGGAGCCTGTGCTTTAGCAAGCTCTCCCGGTGATACTGATATACCGTAGGGCTTTGCATCACTGTTTTGATGCACATACGATGGATTGAACTTTCATTAACATATTTATGTATTAATATCAGTGATAATTTATGAAACCCTAGCATCCTTGGGAAGAGAAGTCTGGGGACAGGCTAGGAAATTCTATCTTTTTTTTTTTTCCTTTTTTTCTCAGCGTGAAGAATGAATGGATCTGTGGAAATTCTATCTTTTTTTTTAAGATCAAAATTTCTCCTACCTGTTTCCATGACCTTGTTAGGCTTCACTCTCC
Organism: Cebus imitator; assembly: GCF_001604975.1. Classification (NCBI taxonomy): domain Eukaryota; kingdom Metazoa; phylum Chordata; class Mammalia; order Primates; family Cebidae; genus Cebus; species Cebus imitator. The sequence continues at coordinate 2,714,745 of NW_016107418.1, read as the reverse complement.
CCTGGGTCTCCTTTTACCTCTCTGGGTGTGCCATGTTAGTCCATCTTGGTACTGTCTCATACTCTTTCTATTTCTTAAATGTGAAGTTTCCCGCAGCTCTTTTCTCAGCCCTATTCTTTCTCAACAGGTACCTCTTCCCTAAACAACGTACTGTGCTCTTGACTTTGATAGCCATGCCTCCCAGATTGAGCACCCAGCCTAGCCCAGACCCAGACACACATGTGCCTTCCAGACATAACTGTAGGAGAGCTAACAGCACTTCAAATTCAATGTATTCGAACCTCATTTGTTTTTTCCCCCTACAAACTTGAACTCCTTTGCATTTGCCAAAGCCGGAAACCTCACAGTCTACCTCGCCCTTAACCCTCATGTTCACGCAGTCATTTAATTCTGCTAATGCTATGTGCTGGTTAACCATCAGAGTCACTGATCCTCCTCTTCATTCTGGCTTGACCCAGTCTTGGTTTGGCAGGTCATATTCAGAGAAGCTTGAGGCTTCTCACTACGCACAGGCAGACATACTCATTCAACTCACAATGAGTGTAAGATGCTACGCCCCAGGTGAACAGGTCTTGAAATTACCGAGAGCTTTCTCCAGGGGTTGGCCAATGACACCATAGAACAGTGTGGTGATTTGGGAGGGGAGGGCAATTTTGTGCCCCAAGGGCTATTTGGTGATGTCTAGAGATTGGGGTGGTGGTGGTGGTGAGGTGCTACTGGCATCCAGCATGTAGATACCAGGGATGCTGCTAAATATCCACCAATGCACAGGACAGTTCCCCCCACCCACAAAGAATTGTCCAGTCCTCAAAGTGCCGAGGTTGAGAAATTCTCCCCTAAGATGATCTTTAACCTTTTGTTCCACACCCAGATCTTTCTCACTGGGGGATGCACCATAGCCCAGCTGATCAGTGTCAGTGGCTACCAGCTCACGACTATATCCCACACAGACAGAAGCCACCTCCATGTCTGCAAGATTTCCTGTCCCTCCTTTTCACTCCCATCAGGGCACCCTCAGCCAATGATGGAGGGATACAGGGATACAAAAGCCCAGACACCTATCTTCCAAGAAGTAACTCTGTGGTGCCATTTATGTTCCAGAGGAACTGTGGGATCGAGCTGAGGCTGGTCTCCAGCTGAAACCACATGCAACAGACTGAATGCTTGTGTCCCCCCTAAATTCATATCTTGAAACCCTAATGCCAATGTGATGATGGTATTAGGGAGGTAACTGGGTCATAAAGGTGGATCCCCTATTAATGGGATTAGTGCCCTTATAAGAAGAGACCAGAGAGCTAGCTGGCTCCCTCTTCTCCATGTGAGGACAGCAAGAAAGTGGCAGTCTGCAAGCCAGAAAGAGAGCCCTCACCAGAGCCTGCTTACGCTGGCACTCTGATCTTGAACTTCCAGCCTCCAGCACTGTGAGAAATAAATGTGTGTTTGTAAGTCCTCAGTCTGTGGTCATTTGTTGTAACAGCTCAAGTTGACTAAGACATGGCATCTTTTCTTAGCTGCTCTGCTTCTATTTCCTACTTCTCTTCTTTCCCTTCAGATCCTTTATGAGAGTGTGCTCCCAAAATACCACTTGTACAAGAATCTTTCTCTCAGCTCAGCTTCTAGGAAACCTGACCTAAGACACAGGCCATGACCAACATTCACCAGTGTGGGAGAGCAGAAGATGGAAAGGTCAACCAAACGCTGCCAAGCCCCTGGCAGCTGACAGGAGCCAGGACGACTCCTGACAGCTTCTCTGGCAATGATGCTCAGCCAAGCAATGACCAAATAACAGGGCAGCTCCCCGGGAAAGCTGAATTAACAATACCATGCAATCAGTTAAACCAGTGAATGAGTATGAAATTCCTTCAGCAAACGTTAAAGTTGGTAGAGAATGTGTTATAGCTTTGTTTTAGACACTCAGTGGAAGTCTAAAACCTGGTTTTAGACACCCGGGTTCAAGCTCATAGAAACAACCCTTCTGTATTAGTGTGTTTTCACGCTGCTGATAAAGACATACCTGAGACTGGGCAATTTACAAAAGAAAGAGGTTTAATGATTTCCAGTTCCATGTGGCTGGGAAGGCCTCATAATCATGATGGAAGGCAAGGAGGAGCAAGTCACATCTTACATAGATGGTGGCAGGCAAAGAGAGATTGGGCAGGGAAACTCCCCCTTATAATACCATCAGATCTCGTGAGACTTATTTGCTATCACGAGAACAGCACAGGAAGACCTGCCTCATGATTCAGTTGCCTCCCACCAGGTCCCTCCCACAAAACATGGGAATTCAAGATGAGATTTGGGTGGGGTCACATCCAAACCATATCGCCTTCCTTTTGTCTTCCAGATTTCCATTGTAGCCACCCGTTCTTCTATCAAGTGCAAGTCAGATCAGAGCTTTACCCTGCACACAATTCTTTGACTCCCCATCATCTGCAGGTGAAAGCCAATGGTCCATTGCCTGACAGAGGTTCTTATCATCTAGCTCTTACCTGTCTTTTCTGGTGCATCTCTTACTGCTCTCCTGTAGTATACTTTAAGCTCCTAAAAACATGGAGCTACTTTAGTTCCCTAAGCATTCTACCTTCTTAATATGCTAGTACCCTTCTATTTCCCCACTGTTCTCTCCCCACTGACACCTGGCAATCTCCCATTCACCCTCCAAGTCTGAGATTTACGGGGTCATTTCACCTGAGGACTGACTTCAGGAATCATTTCTCTGAGTTCTTTTTTTTTTTTTTTTAAACAGTGTCTCACTCTGTTGCCCAGGCTGGAATGCAGTGGCATGATCGCGGCTGAATGCAACCTCCACCTCCCGGGTTCAAGCGATTCTCCTGCCTCAGCCTCCCAAGTAGCTGGGATTACAGGTGCCCGCCACTGCACCCAGCTACTTTTTGTATTTTTAATATAGACAGAGTTTCACCATGTTTGCCAGGCAGGTCTCAAACTCCTGACTTCAGGTGATCCGCCCACCTCGGCCTCCCAAAGCGCTGGGATTACAGGCGTGGGCCACCGTGCCCGGCCCTTTCTCTGAGTTCTAACTACACCTTGTTTAGTCTACCACCAGAGCAGTTATCATTCTACTGTTATTGTTCATCTGCATTGTCCTTCCTGTATTCTAAAATTCCTTGAGCACAGGAACTGTCTGTTTTTATTTTGTATCCTAGGACCTAATAAGGAATTTGGGTACACTGGAGTATATTTAGTGCTTCAGGAAGTGGATTCTGAACTTGGACTGCCTGCATTCCCAGCTCTGTCACTTGCTATCCTGGAACTTTGGACAAAGTACTTAGCATTCTGTTTTATTACCTGTAAAACGGAGATCATGACGTTGGCTTCTAAAGTTATGGTGAGGAGTAGCAAGTTTATCCAGGTGAAAGCATTGTGCCTGAGCAGGTGGGTAAAGCCTGGATCATAAGGTACAATTCCTGGAACACAGTAAGCATGCAATCAATACTAATTGTTATAGATGTTCACTGCATAGTGTTATCTGGACTGCTGACCCCTGCCCTCAAACTATTGATGAATAAACAACAGATACAAAGAAGTGCTGTTCTGCCAGCCAGACAGTAAATATAAGAGACATACTTGTTTACTTTAAAGAGAGGTGACGTGCTGTTTACCTAATCTACCCGTCAGTGCTCTATCAGACCCTTTTCCTGCTGGGCTATTCTGGGAAGATGGTATTCGAGATAAGCCCTGAAAGATGAAGTCAGCAGAAAGTGGAAGGGAGCGCGTCCTTGGACAGAGGGAAGAGTTTGTGCAAAGGCCCCGAGGCAAAAACAAAAATCAAGCCCAACTCCTCATTCCCTCCCACTCCATGAACTCCCTAAAGTTCCACATGGCTAGGGAGGCCTCACAATCGTGATGGAAGACAAGGAGGAGCACTCACATCTTACATGGATGGTGGCAGGCAAAGAGAGATTGAGCAGGGAAACTCCTCCCCCTTATAATACCATCAGCTCTTGTGAGACTTATTTGCTATCACAAGAACAGCACAGGAAGGACCTACTCCCATGATTCAATTATCCACCACTAACCAGAAAAATAGAGGGTGTTCCAGGAACCAAGAGGAGGCTGGTGTATCTGATGCTTAAAAAGTTTCAGGGATGTATCGATGGACCTGGTGCTAAATAATAAAAATAATAATGATAAAGTTAGAAGGAAAGAAGGATGAGATAAAGTTGAGATAAAAAAAAAAAATCAGATCATGCAGAACCTTGTAAGAAAGCATGTGGGTCTTATCCAAGGTGTGATGGGAAAGTTTCAGGCAGTGTAATAAGATGATCTGTTTTCTGTTTTTTAAAAAAGATTATCTGACTCAGGAGTCTTTTGTATTAATAGGTAAACTCTGTAAATTCAAAAGAAAAGTTATTGGTAATTTCAAGGATTAAACAATGAGTTTTCTGTGTATCTTTGAAATTGTTAAATGCCATTTTAGGGGCAGGCATGGTGGCTCACGCCTGTAATTCCAGCACTTTGGGAGGCAGAGGCAGGCAGATCACGAGGTCAGGAGATCAAGGCCATCCTGGCCAACATGGTGAAACCTTGTCTCTACTAAAAATGCAGAAAATTAGCTGGGCTTGGTGACACACACCTGTCATCCCAGCTACTTGAGTGGCTGAGGCAGGAGAATCGCTTGAACCCAAGAGGTGGAGGTTGTAGGGAGCTGAGATCGCGCCACTGCACTCCAGCCTGGGTGACGGAGTGAGATTCTATCTCGAAAAAAAAAAAAAAGTCATTTTAATTTCCAGGAATGTATAGGAAATTTGTAAATCTACTTTAAAAAATAAATCAGCTATTACCCAATGTTAAGGGTGATAGCTGATTTATTTTTTAAAGTAGATTTACAAAAGTTCACAGGCATACAAGTATAACGTTTCCATTTTATTTTTATGCCATAACAGAGGATGAATATTTGTTGGTAATTTTTTATTTGATTAGATCATTTCAGGCAGATCTTACATTCAGAAGTTTTATTGCCATGACTGCTATGGGGAAGACCTTGGTGATCATCTGCAAAGATTTTGTTAAGACTTGAATTGTAAAATTCTGCTTGCATCTATTGCTGTTTTAAAAATGGCAGCTACGATTTCAAAGCTTAAGGTAATGGAAATCATTTCTTTAAGTGAAAGGGGATTAAATGGTGCCTATGTAAATTCTATATATTTCAAAGGTTAATTTCCATCAAATGGGTAATATTTTTCTGTAATACTTTCTTACCTGAAATCAATTTGCTCATGTCTATGTATTTTAAAAATGGTTTTACTTATGGTATATTCTATCTATAGCCTTACAATTGGCACTTTCAATAGTGAAAAAATTACTTTTCAGTGTATCCTTAATGTTGTTAAAGTGATTTTAATTTCCGGCATTTTGTTTTGTAAGAGTTGACTCAGGCTATTTTGTGGTGAATATATGAAGTGGGAGCAGCAGTGGAAACTAGACCCGTCGTGAGAGACGGGTGGGGTGCGGGTGGCTCAGATGATGTGCAACCGTGGGAAAAATGGAGGGAGCTGAGACGCAAGCACACCCCGGGGGTGGAAAGACAGGCCCCACCAAGACATTGGATGTGAAGGTGAGAACGAGGGAGCCATCACGGAGTGTGCCCCCAGTTCTGGCTCCAGTAATGGCTGGACGGTGCAGGTGGAGAGGAACGGGTTTGCCGGGTGGTGAGAGAATCAAGGGCTCCACTTTGGACATTTTACATTTAAAGCAAAGCATGCAAGAAAGTGGACCTCAGGGAGACAGCGAGCAGAATGGTGGGTACCAGAGGCGGCGAAGGGAGGGGGCGCATGAAGAGAAGTTGGTTAGTGGACACCAAAACAGGGTTAGGGAAAAGGAGTAAGTCCTAGCATTTAGTAGTACAGTAGGAAAGTTAGAGCTAACAATCATGTATTGTATATTTCAAAACAGTTGTAAGAGGAGATTTGTAATGTTCCCAACACAAAGGAAAAATAAATGTTTCAGGTGATGGATATCGAAGTTGCCATGTTTCCATCATCACACACTGTGTATAGGTATCAAAATATCACATGTACCGCCAAATTAGTACAACTATGATATATTAATAAAAAAAATAAAGCAAAGCGTACCTCCAAGTGGAGTTGTCATATTGGAAGCTGGGTGGAGAAGTCTGGAGATTGGAGAGGATTGGGGCGTCCTTTGGGGATCCTGGGCATAGAAAATGGCATCCTCATTAGCGAGGATGCTGTCCCCCAGAAGAAGGCGCAGAGGGGAGAAGAGAGGCTACAGCCAGCCCTGGGAAGCCAGACTTTAGAGCTGTGCATCCTTGGCAGGGAGGCAGAGAGGAGTCTGCAGCAGGTTCTGGAAAAGAACAGTGAGAGAGTCAGGAGACAGAGCAGCCAAGCTTCCGAAGCCAGGAGGGGAGTGAGGAATTAGTTAGGTAAATCCAGTGCAAAGGTCAAGTAAGATAAACACAGAAACCCTGTTATTTGGATTTGCAATATGGAGGTGTTAAGTGGCTTGGACAAGAGTCATTTGGAGAAGTCTGAGGGCAGAAGCTGGGTTAGAGTGGGTTTTATGATTGCGCGGGTGAGGGGAAGTCCACACTGTTGACAGCTCTTGCAACAGTTAGTTTTGAGGTGACAGAGTGGCAGAGAAAGGCGTTGGCAGGAGGAGGAGGCTGAGGACGAAACAGGGGTATACTGGTAAATGTTTAGCAATGCACCCTCTGGAAAGTCAAAGCCTCCATTCATAGTAATGTGAATACACTCACCACGGCCAGTATCAAGCTACCAACATGTTGTCAAATGGCTTGTAAAATTCCTGAAAATCTAGCATTGGCTCCTGGGAGGCATATGACCCAGCTCCAGCACACAGCAGCAATGGGGAATGCTTCTTCTCAGAGAGGTGGGCACTAAAACACACTGGCAAGGCCTTGGAAATGCCTTGCCCTTGGAAAGCCCTCCTGAGTAGAAAGAGCATTGTTTCGGGACAGCAAATGCATAGGCAGGGGAGGTGAGTCAGGAGGGACCCAGATGCCGGGCGTTAGCAGGTTTGTTGATTTGAGGGTGGGAGGAGAGGAGAGTCCCTTTTCGGTGAAAATAATAAAATAAAATAAAAGCCTTCAGCTGAGAAAGTGATGAGCGGATATGGTCTGCATGGAGTGGGAGGGTGGTCATGGCGGAGGCATGCGAATAGGAGTTGGAGATGAACAGGAAGGTGTGAAGGGTAAGGGGGGTGGGATCTGATACAGTTTGGATGTTTGTCTCCTTCAGGAGAGCCTAGCTGACCCTGAGAATGTTTCACACTGCAGTCCAACCCGTGGGAGGCTGTTTCTCTCTCTCACACCCCCGCTTGGATCTCAGGAACAGAAACAAAAGTTGTGTGTTCCTGAGTCACATTACCACTTACAGACCATGTCTCTCCCTCCCTATGTTACCCACACCACTCACATGCCACCTTTTCCTTCTCCTAATAAATGTCACACACAGACTTCCAGGATTTTCCCCACTACATACACACAGACACACAGACACACACACACACACACACACACTCATGTACTAAAGGTTTTGACTCCCGGCTGCCTGTCTTCCTTTCCACCCCAACTCTTGTAGCATTTTTGGTCACTTCAATGTGCCGGGAGATGACACATGTACCACACTGGCCGCTCAGGCTCTTGATTACTCAACAGTCTCGACAGCAGCCACCCACAGGCAGGCCACACCCTGCACTGTGTCACTATATTCCCCTTAGCCTCTCAACCTGTCTTAGCCCATTTTGTGTTGCTATAAAGGAATATCTGAGGCTGGGAAATTTATTTAAAAAGATGTTTATTTGGCTCACAGTCCTGCGAGCTGTACGAGAAACGTGGCACCAGAATTTGCTCCTGGTGAGGCTTCAGGAAGCTTCCAATCATGACGGAAAGGGAAGGAGAACCACCATGTCACACAGCGAGGGAGGGCGAAAGACAGAAAGAGAAGGAGGTATCAGGCTCTTTATTTTATTTTATTTATTTATTTTTAAAGTGTATTTATTTTGAGACAGGGCCTTGCTCTGTCACCCAGGCTGGAGTGCAGTGGAGCAATCATAGCTCGCTGCAGCCTTGAGCTCCTAGGCTCAAGTGATCCTCCCACCTCAGCCTCTCAAGTAGCTGGGACTACAGGTGCACACCACCACATCCAACTCGTTTTTAATTTTTTTTTTTTTTTTTTGTAGAGATGAGGTTTTGCTATGTTGTCCAGGCTGGTCTCAAACTCCTGGCCTCAAGCAATCCTGCTTTGATCTCCCAAAGTGTTGGGATTACAAGGCGTGCACCACCGAGGTGGCTCATGCCGGGCTCTTTTTAACAACCAGCTCTCACGTGAATTAATGGAGAAAGAACTCACTCATTACCTTGGGGACAGCACCAAGTCATTCATGAGAGATCTTCCCTGTCCCCATGACCCAAATGCCTCCCATTAAGCCCCACCTCCAACACTGGAGATCAAATTCTAACGTGGAATTTGTGGGGGACAAACACCCAAACCTCTCCTGGAGGGGTTTGCTGATTGCAGAGAGGTGGCTCTCCAGGGGTCAGTGGAGGGTCGCTGGGGATTGGGTCCCACTGGGTTGAACACAGCAGTATGGTGTGTGATCCTGGGTGATCAGAGGGGCCTGGATTTCTGGCAGTGATTATGGTAAGAATGGATTTGAGGCATGCGACCTTGTTTGGAGACAACACATTCCACACCAGTATGCCTCCAACATTATCAACAAGATGTCAGACTTGAGGAATTATGAGACATTACCTGATTTAACCTCCAGCAAACGGAAAATCTACATGCATCATCTGGCATTCCCCAGTCACTGAATTCCTCCATTTAGAATCTCCTGAGTTCCAGTTCAGATTTCTGGCAACAAATTTTGATTTCTTGGCCTAGGATACTCTTGCCTTAGAGAGGTTGTCTGTCTGAAATTTAACTTCACATTTCTTTTGTGTGTTCCCTCTGGTTTTCTTCTCCTGGCTGTGCATTTGTAATGTGTCAAACAGCTCCTTTTATCGGATTTGTTTTCCCTTACTTGTCAGGTTGTCAACTCAAAACGTACTATTTGCGAGGGTGTTTCCTTTGATGACTCAAACTTTTCTACTGAACCAGAGAGAGGCCCCCAAATATTCTCCCTGGTCCAGTTTATCTCCTTGGTTGATGTGGGAGTATTAGTAGTAATTGATTTCATAATAGTAGTATTTCCCCCTCCTTCTATAAGTCCTTTGAAAAAGTCCTTTAAAGTCCCAGAGGGAATGCATTGACCACAAACATTTTTCTGCAGAACTTACAAGATTCTAAGCTGTCAACTAGATACGAGAATGTGGTCTGTTCTGTTGCCATAACTCAACTGACAGATAGTTGGCAACTCCTTTTTCAAAGGAAAAACATCACATTATGTTAAAGACGTAGGATTTCAAAGGCTCAATTTTATAGCTTAGAATTCTTCATCTTTAGAACCCAGCCTTTAGAAACGAGATAAATGCTATCTATCTTTGGTGTCTGTTTTTTAGAGAGGTGGCCTTAAGTGTAGTAATAGTGCAAATGAGAAATTCAACAAGGGTACAGGAAGTGCTGATCAGAAATATGAGTCAGAGTTAATTTGGTGTCGGTGTTATTAGCATTAACTTTTAGTTCTGTGTTCTCTTTTTTTTTTTTTTTTTGCTATCCTTCAGCACCATAGTTCTGTATTCTCTAAACACAAAAAAGCCAACAGAACATCAGCCCCCCCCACACTATTTTGTAAAGGATGTCAAACACTTGGAGCATAATAATAATTATTTTTTTTTTCTTTTAGAGACAGGGTCTTGCTCTATTCCTAGGCTGGAATGTAGCTGCCCGATGTTGGCTCACTGTGGCCTCCAACCTCCTGGGTTCAAGCGATCCTCCCACCTCAGCCTTCTGAGGAGCTAATTTTTTCTTTTTTTGTAGAGGTGGAGTCTTGCTATTTCACCTAGACTGGTGTCGAAACTCCTGGGCTCAAGCAATCTTCCCACCTTGGCCTCCCAAAGTGCCAGGATTGTAGGCATGAGTCACTGTGTCTAGCCTCATAATAATAATTTAAAATAACATGTATCCATTAGCATGGCTACTGGCCAGCTCAACTAACTGTATTCGGAAGTCCATAAGAGACTGCAAAATAAGGTTTTTCTGGCTATAATAAACAAGGATTCCTCGGCCGGGCGCGGTGGCTCAAGCCTGTAATCCCAGCACTTTGGGAGGCCGAGGCGGGTGGATCACGAGGTCAAGAGATCGAGACCATCCTGGTCAACATGGTGAAACCCCGTCTCTACTAAAACTACAAAAAATCAGCTGGGCATGGTGGCACGTGCCTGTAATCTCAGCTACTCAGGAGGCTGAGGCAGGAGAATTGCCTGAACCCAGGAGGTGGAGGTTGTGGTGAGCCGAGATCACGCCATTGCACTCCAGCCTGGGCAACAAGAGCGAAACTCCGTCTCAAAACAAAAAAAACAAAAAAAAAAAAAAACAAGTGTTCCTGATACTGATTGTGATCCACAATCTAAGCCTGTTTTCATGATCCGTTTATTCTATTCATGTTTACTGAGTGTCTGATATATGCAAAGCATCATTAAGTCTTGTGGGGAAGCATTAATCCATGTAAACAAATAGCAACAATGCAAAGCACAGGTGATAAGAAATAAAAGGAAACCCCAAATGCTCCAGGGATTTAAAGGAAGGAACATTATTTCTTGTCAGGGAATGAGAGATGGAATCTTAGAGGAAATAGCATTTGAATGATGTGTCAAATAATTAGTGAGTTTGAAACAGAAGGGAAAGAGAATGGGAAGAATGATCAAGGCAGGGAAATTGATGAGAGCAAAGTTGTGTTGCATGTTTGGGAAATGCCAAGTAGCTTGGTTTGAGGGGAGCACAGGACACAAAAATAATAGAAAATGATGTCCAGACTCGTGTGCTCACAGGCAAAGGAACGGGGTATTTCTGGGAAAGTCAATGGGGAGCTGTTGAAAGTTCAGAACTCTGCTCTGGGAGGTTTAATTGCTCAGCACTCGTAGGATGGCTTGGAGAAAGGAGCAGACTGACACAGAGCTGTCCGCTAAAACTCTGTGTGGCTCATGGTCAAGATCGGTGACTGTTGTCATTATTTCACTATTATTATTATCTTTCACAATGTTTATTACATGCCTACCACACGCCAGGCACTAATCTAGGCCTTGGGGCCATGCAAAGGATCAAGACAAACTGTAATGGAGTTCATATTCTCATCGGAGGGGGCAGAGAATAACCAAGAGTAAGTAAGGGAGACATTCCAGTTTTGATATGTGTTATTAAGAAAACAAAACAGAACACTTTCCTTTCCAGGAATTGAATAGGGGAGGTTATCTGAACAGCCCTCCCACTGAAAACAACTAAAAATGCTATGTAAAATACATTTTTTAAAAATCTTTTTTTTCTTTGAGACAGAGTCTCCCTCTGTCCCCAGGCTGGAGTGCAGTGGTGTGATCTCGGCTCACTGCAACCTCCTACTCCCTGGTTCAAGTGATTCTCCTCCCTCAGCCTCCCAAGTAGCTTGGGATTACAGGCATGCACCACCACGCCCAGCTAATTTTTGTATTTTTTTTTCTTAGTAGAGAGAGGGTTTCACCATGTTGGCCAGGATGGTCTGGATCTCCTGACCTTGTGATCTGCCCTCCTTGGCCTCCCAAAGTGCTGGGATTACAGACGTGTGAGCCGCCCTGCCTGGCCTGCATTTTTTAAAAGTCTTGAAAGCTCAGATACAATAGAAAGAAATTCACTAGGGAAGAGGAACCCAGTTGTCAGAGTCCTGAAGCTGCTTTTGCCCTGAGGACAAATCTAACCCAGGAGAACCTGAAGTTGGGATTTGGTGGCCTAAAGGAGTAGGAGGGAAAATTTTAGGCACCCCCTGCCCACACCTCATTAAACTGGGGGCCTGGAAATACGACATGCTCACCGCATCCAGGTTGGAACTGAAAAGGGTTCTCCTGTCAGCACTAGGCTCACCAGAAGAAAACCTTCATCCCTATGATTTGCGATGTCATCCCTACTAAAACTCTGAAGGAGTGGGAGTTAGGTCCTGTTCAAATACAGAATTTTTTCTAGAAAGTTCTCCTGGACCTTGAAGGTGGCTGAGGTGATTGGAAATGAACTACCAAAGTTTCAGTTATTCAGGGTGCTCTGTGGATAGACAGGAGAAATCCACTGGCAAATACATCTTCCTTGGCATGAAGAGGAGAGCAAAGGATACTGCACCCCTCTCTCCCCCCACTGAAGTTCACAGCAGTCATGGAATTAGGTAGTTGGGAGATGGGAACACTTGATATTTTCAGGATCTGCATATGCCAGAAAGCGAAACCAGCAGCCAGGTAGCTCTGCTGTCTTAAATGGATGTATTTGGCAGTAATTAATACCATCCTCCAAAACAACCAGCACCATCTTGACCTAGTGGCAGCTCCTTCCTTTTCAGCGTGATTACCCATAAGGCAGTGTGCCCATGCGGCACCGTGAAATGCGGCCCCATGGAGTCAGGAGCCTTCATTCTGCTCGCAGGACGAATCATTACACCTGCAGCATGGGAACGGAAAATGAAGTCTTCACAGATAATTTTCCACTGGCTGGTTCCAATGACCTAACAAAGCAGAGGAGAAAAGAAAGTTTGTACAAATGTTACGAATTTTTATATTATTACAAATATTTACACTATTATTTTTAAGGGACAGGATTACGCTCTGTCACCCAGACAGGAGTGCAGTGGCATGATCACAGCTCACTGCAGCCTTGAACTTCTGGGCTCAAGTGATCCTCCTACTTCAGCCTCCCAAGTAGCTGGGAATACAGGTACATGACACCATGCCTGGCTAATTAAAAAAAAAAATTTTTTAGAGGTCGGGGGAGGTCTCACTATGTTGCCCAGTCTAGTCTCAAACTTCTGGCCTGAAGTCATCCTCCCGCCTCGCCTTTCCAAGCAGTTACACTATTTTCTTAGTCCTTCCATCTGTGACTAGCTCACAGATGGAAATTTGACTCAAACAATAGTACAATTCATTGGCAGCTGTTAAACATCTTACATTTCCTAAGCTTTACAAAAAAGCTCTTCAAGGTGAATACAAATATAATATAATTTAAAATATAAATAACACAAATAAAGCATAAAATATAAATAGGATAAAAGTAGTATAAAAATAGTATAAAAGAAACTGAGGCTCCGTGAGAGAAAGTCAGTTCATTGTGATTCTTGTATAACACCTAGTCTTTCTCCTAATAGTATTTAATCACCTGTTTAAGGCTGGTCTCCCCTCCAGTCTATGAGCTCCAAGATCAGGAACTACATTAGACTTGTTTACACCTGCATACACAAGGCTAATCAAGGAAAACTATTAGGTGTTGAGCAAACTTTGGATGAATGGAAGAACAAATGAAGGAAAGAAAACCGTGTCCCAGGACACATGCTTGTTTGTACAGAGATATTTTGGTAAAGTCGTGATTTGATACTAAATGGCCTGGCACCATCCCTAACATTCTTACACTGGCACGTTTCAGAAGCTGGAAGTGGTTGATAGGAGGCATATCGTAAACCTGCTAATAAGAGCAGCTGGTTATTCTAACTCATCGGTCAGTCCATACAATGGAAGTTGCTTTAAGATTGACGACCTGCTAGGAGGCAGCCAGGTGAGTTCTGATTACTTTAATGAGTGTCACCCTCTCCCACGTCTGATAAAATACCTTATGGTCCAGTGTTCTGTGTTTTAAATAAACCATGTCTTTAGAGTATTGTCTTTTCTGTTGTTTTCCCTCTAGAGAAAGGGGGCAGTAATGTTTCCTTAGCCTGACCCTCTGCTCCTACCTCCCGCCAGCTCATGGGATCTAAAAAGGGAATGAGGCTTTCATTCCTAACTGCTTGCAGGGGGCTTGGCTTCCCAAATAAGCATATACTACCAAACTGATATACAGTCAAAATTACACTAGAAAATCTTTTAAGATACCTATAAATCATAGTACTCTACTTTCTCTAATAGCCAGTTTGCCTCTGGGATTGGAGGGGTTGGGTATGTCCTAATAAAGCAGAGGAGAAAAGAAGTTTGTGCAAATGTTATGAATTTTTATATTATTACAAATATTTACACTATTTTTCTTAAGGGACAGGATTACGCTCTCACCTAGACTGGAGTACAGTGGCATGATCACAGCTCACTGCAGCCTCAAACTTCTGGGCTCAAGTGATCCTCCCACCTCAGCCTCTCAAGTAGCTGGAAATACAGGTACATGACACCGTGACTGGCTAATTATAAAAAATTTTTTTAGAGACTCGAGGGTCTAACTGTGTTGCCCCGGCTGGTCTTGTTGCCAGGTGAGGTAGCTGACTTGTGTCTGGGATCTGTGAGGTAGAGCCACTCACACCATTGGAGGTTGGAGGGCCATAGCAGGTACCAGCCAGCAGCCTTGGGTTTCTCCTCTCTCACCTCAGGAGGTCACACAGGGAGAGGCAGAATCACCAGGACTCTGTCTCTCCCTGCCGTCCCTCTCTCTCTCACCACTCTACGCAAATATATGTTGTGACTCCACCACGTCAAGCTCATCCGAGGAGTCAATCCATCGCATTTGGCCCAGGGGACACAAAGAAAAGGCTCTTTCCTCATCCTTGAGGGTCCACAGTCTAGTAAGATTCATAGCCATGAACCAAAAATTACACCACAAGGACGGGATGTGGTGGCTCATGCCTGTAATCCCGGCACTCTGGGAGGCTGAAGCAGGAAGATCACTTGAGGTCAGGAGTTCAAGACCACCCTGGCTAACATGGTGAAACCCCATCTCTACTAAAAATACAAAATTTGGCCCAAATTTGCCCAGCTGTAATCCCAGCTACTCAGGAGGCTGAGGCAGGAGAATCAGTTGAGCCCAGGAGGTGGAAGTTGCAGTGAGCTGAGACTGCGCTACTGCACTCCAACTTGGGTGATAAGCGAGACTCAGTCTCAAAAGAATAAAATAAAATAAATTGTAAAATGACATCACCAGACAATGAAATCTAAAGAAAGATGCACCCAAATGGTGTGGGGATGTGGAGGTGGCAAACAGCTAGCTGAGTGTGGGAGCTGGGAAGGCTGCAGGGAAGAACAGGTGATACTTGACCTGGGTGTCAAGGGTGCAGTGTGAGTTCTCTGGGTCTAGAAGAGGAAGAAAACCTTAGAGGGCTGGCATATCCCAGTTATAGTAAGAGGGGAAGGGAAAGATGAGGTGGGTGGAAGATGCCAGCCCCAAAGGTGGGGGCTGACCTTTTCCTTTGAACTGATATGTTTTATGAGAAAAGTAGTGTAAGACAAACATTTCATTCCATCCTGTGCACCAGCTAGAGAGGCCGATAGTCTCAAGTCTCCTGTACCTTTCTATGCATGAGCCTCGTGTGAGTAAAGGAAAAAGACCAAACTGAAGGTGTCTTCTCCAGACCTGCCTCCTGCAAACTCACCTCTGGGCGGGTGAACTGGCTTGGCAGAAGTCAGTCTCCTGCCCCCTCCCAGGCCCTGGCCACTTCTTTTCAGCAACCTTAGTCTATTTTATAAGAAAGACAACACTGGTCTTGACCTTTGAAAACCCAGGAAACCTTGGTTTCTATTGGTCCTACCTTAGGTGGACACCCCTTCACAACCAGACCCCAGCCATTGTCCCTGTGGAGAGTGAAAAGCTCACGCTCAGTATAGTTCACGACATGGTAAAGACTGAAATCTAGTCTAATATGTCATCTTGAAATAGTAGTGGTTCCTTTCTACTGGCAAGATCCTTGGAGGAAAAGAATATTTATATTCCAAGTTAAGGGTAACTGGTCCAGGGACGGTGGCTCTTGCCTGTCCTCCCAGTGCTTTGGGAAGGCAAGGTGAGAGGATCGCTTGAGGCCAGGAGTTCAAAACCACACTGGGGAGACCTCTGTCTCCACCAAAATTTTAAAACTTTAGGTCGGTGTGGTGATACATGCCTGGGGGCCTTGTTACTTCGGAGGCTGAGGCAGGAGGATTCCTTGAGCCCAGGAGTTCGAGGTTGCAGTGAGCTCTGCTCGTGCCACTGCACTCCAGCCTGGGTGACAGAGAGAAACTCTGTGCCAAAAAAGAAAAAAAAAATTAAACAGGCTAATTGTTCCAGTATTATTTTGCGGTTCCCTATTCTATGAGCAGCAAGCATGCCTGAGGCAAGATACAGCTGGAGTTAAGGTGAGTGTTACAACAAAGAAGCCTTGTTCCATTTATAAGAAAGGGAAAGCAGAGGTTTGACAGAGGCAAGGGGGTAATCAACTAGAAAGCTGTTTTCTAATTCTGAAGATGTTACAGAAAACTCCAGAAATACCACTACCCACAGAATTAACCCTTTCCTTTTCTTAATACTCAGAGTTAGGCCTTGTGAAAGGTCACTTGGTATACACAATTTTCTCTTGGAGTCAGATTTCTAAATTCTCGGGAAAAATATTTGAGAATATGAAATCTTTGGGAATACACAGAAAGAGTAGAGAAAGAGTGAGCTGAGTGCCACCCCCTCCTAAAATATTCTAAATAAGATGCAGGAAGAGGTTTTAAAGTGCCTAAAACATCTGGTTTTTATTTGAATATAATTAGAAATGTATTTTAATATGCAAGGAATTTTAAAAGCAGAGGAAGTATATTCCTGGGTAACCAAACATTTTAGATGATGTCATAATCACGGCACGAAGAAAAATACCAAAGACCCTTTGGCATATTTTAAGAGACTGTCTCCTCGTGTTGTTTTACTGCTTCTATGAAAAATTATTTACAAATGAAATAAGGAAAAGAATGAGATTTTCTCAAACAGAATAAATGAGAAGTCAAGGGGTTCTGAAGCCTACCTGGCATAGAGACAAAAGGTGGTTGATAAGATACAGTTTCAAAAAGCAAATCGATTCTAAAACAAACGTTTTGCTGCTCTCTTTCCATTCCTTGACCTCTCCCCCTCCTGTTTGTTTTTCTTTGGTCCGTTTTCCACTCTGGGAGTAATAAAAAAAGAGGAGTTTGCACTTGATTAGGAGAACCCAACAAAGTAAATACGTGGTCACCATCTGGCTCCTCGCCCAGCTCACTCACCTCTCCTTGGCTAGCTTTTAAAGTCCTGACACCCGGACCCATGACATTAGAATCCCTGGGGTTGCGCCAACGCGTCAGTCTTTTAAAAGCTCCATGGGTGATGCCTGTGTGCAGCCAAGGTTGAGAATCACCGTCCTCAACCAACAGCGTCATGGCTGGGAGACTCCCGGAGACCCAGCCCAGCAATCAAGTGCTTCCCAGGCCATTGATGTCACAGACCAGCAATATTTCAAAAAGCGCTTGGGAGGCCAATATATATTTTGGCTTATGAAGACATTAAAAACAACAATTAGCATCGACTATCATGATTATTTCATGAAATAAAGGACATTTCAATATCAAAATAGCAGAGAGGACATAATCTAAGAATATTAAAAATCTCATGTATAACATACATGTATACACATATATGTATGTGTGTATATATATTTACATATATACACATACCCGTGTTACATAATTTTACGTATGTATATATGTATATGCATGCCTACAAGGATGTGTATATACATATAGATTTTTCTTTTTATGAATTGTGATAAAAGAAATGTAACATAAAATTTACCATTTTAATTATTTTCTTTTAAAAATTTTTCTGGGAAACAAGAGTTTTGCTCTTGTTGCCCAGGCTGGAGCACAATGGCACAATCTCAGCTCACTGCAACCTCTGCCTCCTGGGTTCAAGCTATTCTCCTGCCTCAGCCTCCGAAGTAGCTGGGATTACAGGTGCCTGCCACCGTGTCCAGCTAATTTTTGTATTTTTAATAGAGGCAGGGTTTCACCATGTTGGCCAGGCTGGTCTCGAACTCCTGACCTCAAATGATCCACCTGCTTCAGCTTCCCAGAGTGCTGGGATTACAGGCTTGAGCCACCATGTCCGGCCATTTTAATTATTTTCAAGTGTACAGTTCAGTGGCGTTATGCACCTTTACACTCTCATGCAACTATCACCACCATCCATCTCCAGAATTTTTAAATCTTATAGAACTGAAACTTTTTAAGCAGTCATTCCCCATTCTCGCCTCCCCCAGCCCCTGGCCACCAACACGCTACCTTCTGTGTCTATGAATTTGACTACTCTAGCTTCCTCACATAAGTGGAATGGTATGATATTTGTCCTTTGGCATCTGGCTTATTTCACTTAGCATAATGTCTTCAAGATCCATCTGTGTGTGGCAGTGTCAGGGCTGTCTTCCATTTATAGCAGAATGACATTGCATTGTAGGGATAGCCCACACTGTGTCTACACAGCCATCTGTTGTGAAGTGGTACCTCATTGTGGCTTTGATTTACGTTTCCCTGATTGGTGGTGTGCAGCATCTTTTCATGTGCTTTTTGGCCATTTGTGTATTTTCTTTGGAGAGATGTCTGTTGATGTCCTTTGCCCATTTTCTAACTGGGTATTTTGGTTTTGAGTTGTATAAAGCACAGATTCTTGGATAACAGACCAGGTAACAATGTATTCAAGGCCAGCAAACAGGCCTGCCAGCCCGTCCCTCATTTCAAGTCCAAGGATCTTAAGCATCATGTAAGTTGATTTGTGTCTGGAATGTTCCAGTCTCATTTCATCACCTTGATGATTACTGAATGTTTCTGTCCAAAGACATTCAGGCAAAAGGTGAGGTATCTGCCTAGAAATAGGGTATTTGGAGAGGAGAAAGAGTTGGAAATCTGGCAGCTGGTATTAGTTGCAGTTTTTAATGTTGATTTGAGTGGAAAGCCTCAGATGGCGGAGCCTAACCCAGAATTTCCATGTTCTAAGGTCTTCTGACCACTGCTGGGCAAAGCTCCATTTGGCTGACATTATTGACACTTGTACTCCCCAAGCCACATTATCTTGAGGAAAAATAGGGTGGCCCCCTGTATAAAACCCCTTGGAATATAAAAATATAGCAGTTCTGCTTTCCCTGGAGGGAATTCCAGCTTCCTCAGGCGTCCCTCAAGTTCTTCCAAATAGTTCTGAGAATCCCTGTAAGGGCTGCCTCTTGCGTCCTGTAGGAACTTGTCCTCCTGGAGTTGTGTGGCTTCCGCTCTGCTCTTGTGCCACTCGTGATTTCTGGAGCACCATGTCTTCTGAGCAGAGCCTGCCAAAACTCCCTCTGTGGTGGCCAATACCCCCTGGTGTCTTCATCAAGGCTGCTGGAACTGGTTGTAAACACACTGTGTCTGATTGTTGTCTGGGATGTGGGTGTCGAGGTTGTAGATGCCTTGCACCAAACTTGTCTCTGTCTTCTAACTTATATTTTCTCATTGATGGCAGCCCCCTTACCACAAATCAGGCTGGAGCCTCATGTGCAGGGACTAAGGGTTGTCTGACCCACAGCATGAGCCATCCCCACCCTACCACTGATATGAACACGTTGATTTCTGGCCAGACATGTACAAAGGAGCTCCCTCTCTTTAGGGTGAGTTGTCCCCTAGCAGGATACTCTAATTTCTCCCCCTTATTAAAACATATCCCCTTGTTACAATGTTTACAAAGATCAAAACACCACATGGTGCCCTATAAATATACACAATTATTATTTGCCAATTAAAAAAATGTAAATTTTGAAAATAAAAAGCCCAAACCAAACTAATGTGGTTTGTCTGTGTCCCCACCCAAATCTCATCTTGAATTGTAGCTCCCATAATTCCCATGTGGTGTGGGAGAGACCTGGTGGGAGATTGAATCGTGGAAACAGTTTTCCCCATACTGTTCTCACGGTAGTGAGTAAATCTCATGAGATCTTATGGTTTTATAAAGAGTTTGCCCTTTTCCTTGGCTCTCATTCTCTCTTGCCTGCCGCCATGTAAGACATGCCTTTTGCCTTCTGCCATGATTATGAGGTCTCCCCAGCCACGTGGAACTTTGAGCCCATTAAACCTCTTTTTCTTTATAAATTACCCAGTCTCAGGTATGTCTTTATCTGCAGCATGAAAATGGACTAGCACACAAACCAAGATAAATATATCCTATTTGGGCCCCCTGTTTCTCCACCATTGCCAAATGTGAATAAATCTCAGAGCGGGCACAGATTAGGCTTTGACTAGGATTCCACTATATTATTTTAAGAGAAAAATACCATATTTCACCCACAGTTATCCAGTCCACTTATTTTTCTCTTGAGATGACTTTGCAACCAAGATGATTCCGTGTTTCAAACTGCAAATTCTAAATTTTATTTTTCGAGCGAGAATGGTCCCACTATTTTGGCATTTTACCTTAATATGGTTTGCTCTTTAAAAATTCATTTTACAAATACATATTAATACATTCATTTGTCAACCCTCCCAGGGAGATTGCTGAACATAGGAAATTTAATTGAGTGTAGAGTCTTCCTGGAATATCTAAAAGAACAGCCACTAAGGGTAATGTGATGCATTTGCTATTCTGCTAGGGTTCTACGCATGTATAGTTAATCAACTTTCTTTCTCCCTTTTACAAAGAAAACTTCTTCTTGGATTGCCTGGCTTTGGGAACAAGTTGGATCCTATCTGCAATGCTTCTTCCAGGAGACTGTCACTAACTGGGCATCTGCTATATGCCAAGCACGTGTCTAATTGGTTTACATATATTAAATCACTTAATTCTCACAACCCTAGAAAATAGGTACGGTTATTAACATCATTTTTCAGATAAATAAACAAATCACAGGGAGGTTTAGTAGTTTTCTCAGGTCACACAGTAAAGGATGGAGGCTGACCTCGAACCCAGGCTGCCCGATTTCGGAATCCCCATACTCTTAACCACGTTGCTGCACAAGCAGCTGATGTTCAAGTGTTCTATTATTCAGTAAACATTTGTTAAGCAACTACTATGTGCTAGGCACTGTGATGAACCCCCAGCAACAAAGAGATTAATGGGAGGAGGGAAGCTAGGCCATGGGTGCTGGGATGGTGGACATATTATTTCCCACTTCTGATATTTCCACAGATGAGAAGTACTGTCCACACCACTCCCAAAAAGAAAGTGGAGGAGGCTGTCTAGCTTCTTTCTGTCCCCCTGCTCACTCCTGGGAAGCAGTGGCCTATGATGGCTTATGATGGGCAGTGATGGTTTATGATGATGATTATGGCTTATGATATCAGTGACTGAGAAGATGAAACCCAGCAGGTCCGGTGGGAGGTTTCCCAGACCAGGCTTTTCCCCTGGGAGGGAGGATCTGCATGGTCTGCGGCTGCCCATGATGGCAGGGGAGGTCTGGCTGACTCACTCCTATCCTGGAAGCTCTACTGGCCGCTAGCTACTGAGGAGCCTGCCCAAAAGCCAAGTACCTGCCACCACGGGCCTTGTCACTGGTGACAACACCTGGGGAGGAGAAAGCATTTGTCTTTCTGTGAGAAATGGTCAGCAGGTGGAACTGAGTTTCTACCAGGAGAATCTGCACTGAAAACATGACTCAGGGAAAGCAGGGCCTCTGCCAGCATTCTTACAGCCACAAAGGCTATCCAGGGCCAGGGGTCTGTGGAGAATGTGTGAGTGCCCATGGAGGCAAACCAGGAGGCTAGGAAGCCCAGAGGAGGGCTTTCTACGCCAGGTGAGGAGCAGGAGATGGGTCAGCGACTTCTCCCTGAGAAAGTAGTGTATGAACTGCGTCCTGGAGGACCCCTAGGCTTTTGAGAATGTGCAGGGGCTGTGTGTAGGAAGGCCTGTAGGCAGGGGTAGTAGCAAATGCAGAGGCAGGAGAAGGCGTGGTGTGCTCGGATGTCTGGGTGACCTGTATACAGTTCAGAATGGCTGAAGCACAGAGCTTCTGCAGCCGAGGGAGAAGAAATGAGACTGGGAGAATGGGCAGGGATGGGGTTGTGAAAAGCCTTGAATGCCATGCCAAGGCCATTGAGATTTCACCCTGATGGCAGTGAGGAGCTCTTGAAGGATTTTATAAGCAGGGAATGACATGATCAATTTTGCTTCCCCATTGATAGCATAGAAAGCTGGGGATAGGACCACCAGCTCGGAGGCCAGGGCAGTGGCCAGGCAAAAGATGACGAGGCCTTGAAATAAGGAAGTGGCCATGGGGATGTAGAAGAGAGAAATTAAAGAGACACCAGTGGGTGTCTGACCAGCTCTGGGGACAAAGAGGAAAGGAAAGGTCTGATTTCTGGCGTAGTGGCTGAGGGTGTGTTGGTGCTATTCCCAAGATGGAGTGTAAGGAGAACGGGGAGAGGAGGATGCCGCCAGCTGCATTCAAGGTGCCCATGATGGGGGCTCTTGTCTTGAGCTTTGGTCAGCCCCTCCCACGGTCCACTGAGCTGGACCCCAATTCTTCCAGCATGCCATGAGGCGCTGCTACAGTTGCGGTGATGCCTGTGACATTGGAGTGGCTGTCCCATCCAAGGCCGTGGATTCATGGCCTTGGATCCATTTTGTTTCTTCCCCTTGCTGTGGGTGCCAGCAGGGCATCCGCTGAGGCTCTAAGGCGTGGTTCTGGGCTCCTTTCCAGGGAAACTCTAGGCCCCTCCTGTGCTCATTCTCACCAAGTCACTCCTGCGCCCTCCACACTAACCGGTTTCACAAGTTTTTTTCTGAGCATTCTTCTCCCTCCTCTACAGCCAGTTCAAAGCTTTCTTGATCAAATCACCTAACTTCAGGGGAACGCATTCTTCCCTTTCCTGGGGCAGGGCACCCCATCCCAGCCTAGGAGCCACCATCCTGCTATCTTCAGTCACACTCCCAGCTGGGTTACCCAACTTGTGTAGACCTATTTGTTATCAGTTCTGCCTAGGGCTGGCAGATTTCAATTAAACAACCCACTGGGTCTACTCTCTTCTGAGATCTGGCCTGCCGAAGACACACTCTAGTCTTTGAACAGGACTGGAAGGTGATTAGGGTTGTCCTAGTGTTGGCAGAAGGGCTTGGGGCTACACCAGTGTGAGGCCAAAGCAGCTCTAAGCACCTCTCAGTGCCCCACCACAGGTTCCAGTTTCAGGAAGAAAGACTTCTGTGTCCTCCCTGCACCCCAGCTCCCCTCTGCCCGTAGAGGCTGGACCTAGCTTGTCAGAAGATGCCTGAATTCTGGACAAATCTAAAAATCACAGAAACGCTAATTTTAGTAGACAATCAGGGATGCTAAGTTTAAAACTGAGGTAGATCTTGAATTTCCTTCTGGACCCCACAGCTGGGAGGACTTGCCTTCCAAGCGTGGTTGATTGGTGTTGGCCGGCACAGTGGAGGCTGGCAGCTCCAGGCTCTCTCTGGGAGTCTGGCCGCCCAGCTCGTTTATCTACAGCATCCATGCTTTCCCATCCAGAAGGCTTCATTTTGATGTGAATTGGAGTGCAAACATGGCTCAATTGTAGACCAAACTCTGCTAATGAGAAGGCATTGCTAAATGTCACAAAGAACCCAGACAAATGCAAGCAGCCCTACAGCCAAAATACAAAAATATCACACTGTTGACTGCTCCTCTGAGGAAGCAGCCCAGCCAAGCCAACAGAATAGCCCCAGTGTCATATACTTCGACATCAACTCGTCTTTTCTCCTGCCCCTTCCAGTTTTGGACTGCCATAGGAAGAACTCTGAATGGGAGGCCAGGGTATCCGGGTCCTTGTTATTATCCTGTCCCTTACCGATAGGATTACGCAAGCTGGTCATCAATCTTCTTTGGGTTTCAATTTTCTCATCTAAAATCATTGCATTTAAAAAGAAATTGAAGACTGGTGACGGTGGCTCAGGCCTGTAATCCCAGCACTTTGGGAAGCTGAGGCAGGCAGATCACGAGGTCAGGAGTTCCAGACCAGCCTGACCAACATGGTGAAACCCTGTCTCTACTAAAAATACAAAAATTAGCTGGGCATGGTGGCATGCGCCTGTAATCCCAGCTACTCAGGAGGCTGAGGCAGGAGGATTACTTGAACTCAGGAGGCAGAGGTTGCAGTGAGCCGAGATTGCGCCACTGAACTCCAGCCTGGGTGACAGAGTAAGACTCCATCTAAAAAAGAAAAGAAAGAAAGAAATTGAAGGACATTAAGTGAGAAAATGTATGTGGAAACTTACATTCAATACAGAATTAGTAAAATTTAATTTTTTAATAATGCATGCCTGACCTTTCATCTGCTAATTTAAATTTCTTCTTTTCTTTTTCTTTTTTTTTTTTTTTTGAGGTAGGGTCTCACTCTGTTGCCCGGGTTGGAGTGTGGTGACATTATCATGGCTCACTATAACCTTGAACTCTTGGGCTCAAGTGATCCTCCCACCTCAGCCTCCTGAGTAGCTGGGACTACAGGCATGCGCCACCACACCTAGCTAATTTTTTAATTTTTCTTTTTAAGATGGGGTCCAATTGTATTGCCCAGGCTGGTCTCGAACTCATAGCCTCGTGCAATCCTCCTATGCTGACCTCCCAAAATGTTGGGGTTATAGGCATGAGCCACTGTGCCTGGCCCAAACGCCTTCTTTTTAATGTTTTCTATATATTCATTCAGTATGCTGTTATCAATGTAATAATAAGAAGAATGTAATGATCGTATAGAGGTATAACGTGATTAAACGGTTTTGTCTTTGTTTCCTCTGGTGTTTTCTGCCACCCCCAGTGCAGTCAGACAGCAGCATGGTGCTCTATTTTTACTATTCCTCCAGGCTGAGAGCTTAGAGCAGAAATGTAGAGAGAATGAAATAAAGCCACACTCAGGTTTGGATTTCCAAGTAGGCTTTGGGTCTCAAAGCAGAGATAAGAGTTTAAATGAAAAAGTTTGTCTCTAAAAACAATGCCTTGAAGGACTTAGGACATAGAGCTGGCGTCATAAATGACATAGTTAGAAGAAGGAATGATCAGGTGAGAATGAGGTTTTGCTCTCCAAGGAAGTCACCCAGACCATGGGGCAGGCAGGGAAGACCCTGCAGGGACGCAGGGTGTGGTGGAGCCCCTGGGCGGGTTGATGGACTGTAGAGGAGAGCTGTGCTTCTGTCTCCAGGAGCCTGGCTCGTTGGCAAGGCTGTGTCATGCTTGCGAGGCCCAGCCACAGGCAGGTGAGCATGCAGCTTGGCCAGTCCTCACAGGAAAGGGCTGAGACAGCCCCGCCAAGTCTCCTGGGCCCTTAGTGTGGGGCATCCAAAAATTTACCATCTCTCCTTCTCTGAAAAAGACAAGCAGATAACAGAGAGGGCCAGGCAACCTATAAAGGAGGGCCAACTACCACTGCCTGGCCCACCCCCACGGAACACAAGAAATATGTCCATCTCAGCCAACACCCGGGTGGGCAATGACAATGCCCAGAGACCCAGTAGAAGAGGGAACATCTTGGCAGATGCCAGCCTGGGTATACGAGGACAACCAGGGACCTGATCCTTTGAACAGGTGGCACTATTTTAGCACCCTAGAACTCAGACACAACCTCAGGGACATGAGCAGGGAGGGACATGTCTGAATCAACAGAGAAAATCCTGCCTGGATTTGCTCTGACGTGACTAAGCAACAGAATGGGGGCTCAAGAAACAAAATTAAATTCAGTTCTTTTAAAAATGAAGTTGTGCAGTTTTTGCATTTCTGAATTGTTGTGTAACCACCAAATATGTTACGTTTTATCACCTGTTGAGGCTTCAAAGCACGTTCACACGTCATTTATTTCAGAGCTGATCTGCTGACCCATATGAGGATGGCCATACTGGTACCTGTTCCGATTGGCTGCTGATTGCTCCACACAGGTTATTAAATATTTTGAAATCGTCCCTGAAATTAAATGCTTATGATGTGCACAGGCATTGCGTTTGAGTCACTGCGTCTCACTTAGATTGTAAACATCTTCGTTCATTTATTCATTCGATAAATATTTAAATTCCAGGAACCATGCAAGCAACTTAATGGTGAAAAGAAAAGAAAAATCACAGTTTCTGCTGTCACGGGCCTTATAGTCTAGTGGTAGAGGCAGTCAGAATTTAAGAGTCACAAAAATGAATGGGAAATCACAACAATGATGCCTGGTACCGGGGCTGCAAGAGGGAGGTCACTTGAGGTGACGACTGGCTGAATATGAAGAAAGATGAGGAATTAAGCAGGTGGAGATGGAGGAGAGATGGTAGGTGAGAAAGAGGTCCTGTGCAAAGGTCCTGTGGTCATAGCCAGCATGGTACATTTGGAGGGGCTGAAAGGAGGCCCAAGTCGCTGGCATGCTGAGTGTAGCAGGGAGTATGGTCCAGGGTGAGGCTGGAGTGCAGCAGGACCTGGTAAGTCATGTTGAGGATTTAGATCTTTGTCCTCTGGGAGCAAAGGGGTGGGTGGTTTGAGCAAGAGCATGGGCTACAAGGGATTGTGACCCCTCTGGAGTTAATTTTTAGTATAGGCATACAAACCATACCAGGAGGGATTATGGCATTGTCATGAATAGACTCAAACAAATCCCCTGGGAATCATGGCTCTGATTCATTTCAGCACCACCTCCTCGCCATCAGGGACAGACACCTTTTCCTTTTGCTCCTCCTGGCCCTGCTCCAAGGCAGAGTATGCTCCACTCAGCCTAGTGAACATCTCCCATCCCATGATGACCGGCCCAAGATCAACCTTATCCCAAGTCTCATTCCTAGAGCTTCTTCTGGAGTGACAGGGCTGCTCTGTTGTCCCTCTGGGGTTGTCGTGCTAAGGATGTCCTGAGACCATCACAGGCCACTCTGCAGAGAGCAGCGGCCTGACACTGAAGCCAGTGTATGCGGAGCTAGAACTGAGAGAAAGAGAGAAGCCAAGGTCTGATAGCGTCTCTTGGAGCTTTCAGGAGCCAGTTGGTTGGCACTGCTCCTGCTAATTGGAGCTGGCTTCTCTTACTGGTGACCGAAAGAGGCCTGTGTGACATGCCTGGCACTCAGGTTTTGCTAATGCATCAGAAATTCAGAGATTGCCACCGACGGTCCCCTTTTGTCAGCGCCACTGCGCTGCTCCATCCAGCAGCCGGGTCCTCCCTAATCCCCCCCATCTCCCCCAGGTTGAACCTTGCTCTGACTCTGACAAAACTGGAGCCTTCTCTCAAATCCTCTGGACACCCAGGAGGCAAAGTCATTTCTGCCTGGCTTTCTTGTGCCCTTGACTGACCATTTGCTCCTTTTCCAGCAAAAAGGGCAGATCCCTAGGTTATGCCACCCAAGAGTTCTTTCTCAGCTCTCCTCAACTGGACTCATTCTACAGGACCCGAGGGATAGGAAACTCCACGATCCTCCAGCGCTGCTCTCCTTCTCACGTTCTCAAGCCGTAACCAGCATTCATGACATTCTTTCTCTTCTTGGGGACAGTTCCTGTCTGGCTACCAAGACTGCTGTCTTCCCCCCCTGCTCTGCAGTGGCCTTCCTCCACGTCCGCTTTTCCTCTTCATCTGTCATCACCTCAAGCTTCTCCATGTTAAGGGTTCCATCTTTTTTTTTTTTCTTTTGAGACAGAATCTCACTCTGTCACCCAGGTGGGAATGCAGTGGTGCAATTCCGGCTCACTGCAACCTCCGCTCGAACCTCTGCCTCCTGGGTTCAAGTGGTTTTTCTGCATTTTCAGTTAAGTACTTTTCATTCATTTATGCAACACATGTCGATTTAACACCGTACGAGGCATTGAGAATATGACAGATAAGTTGGTTTCACTTGTATAGGGAAAAGAGTTGTGCCCTTTGTCTAATTAGACTATGCTTTGTAAGAAAAAATATATATACCTGCTTGGCTTAATGGGTGTGTGTGGGTGTGTGTGTGTGTGTGTGTGTGTGTGTGAGAAAGAGAGAGAGAGAGAGAGACATTGAAGGTATGAGGAAATTGGTGAGTTTTTGGGAGTCTTTTACATCTATGTCGAACTATTTTGAAAATTCCAATTACGTGAATGCCTTCATTGTCCATGTTGCAATTCAAGCCATTATCTCCTTGTTTCTTGTGGTCATAAGAACATGTGTGAGCATGTGGGTCCACGATGGCCTTGACAAGGGCTCCACAGAGAAGGTGGAGGAACAAGAGCCAGAGAAATGGCAGGAGGTAGAAAAGAACAAATTCCTGAGAATGGATTTCATGCCATCAAGCGACTGAAAATTAATAACCAAAGGAAAAAAGTCGAGCACAAATACATGCTTTGATATTTATTTATTAATACTGAGTACATAAAACTAAACACTTTAAAGCAATCTTGCTGATATTGCTTTAGGGGGCTTTTCTGCAAAGGATGTACTAACTGGAGTTCTTTAAAATGCGCCCATCCAAATCTAGGCTGAAGACGGCTTCTGCTGTCAGCACAGTCTCCCTCCACTGCCAGAAGCCCTCGACATGGTGTGAAACTGAAGAGGCATGCTTCTCAAGCATCCTTCTCATTGAATATGTATGACTTGAAGTTCCTTGAATGGTAGTAGCCAAAAATTTCTCTTTCCTTGCTCATCTTTTTTTTTCTTTTGAGACAGAATCTCGCTTTGTCACTTTAGCTGGGAGGCCAGTCTATCACGAGTCCCAGGCTGTTCATCTGGCGTCTGCAGACAACGTCCTAAGTACCTCCATCCAGGACTGGCTAAATTATTTGTGGAACCCAGTGCAAAATGAAAATGGCAAGCCCCTGTTCAAAAATGAAGAAGTTCAACACGATGGCAAGAGAGCATTGAACCAAGCATGGGCTCTTCTGAGCATGGGGCTCTGGGCAAATGATGCTGGCCTTGTGTCCTCTGCATGGACAAACAACTTTGAGACACTGGCCACGCTGCCCTTCTCACCCTACGTCCAGAGCTCTGGGGCACTTCTTCAAGTGCAATTCTCTTCCTATCTTGAACAATGTCCCTCTCTCGGCCCCATTCCACCCCCTCCCTCTTAGGTTTCCTTTCTTCCTACCCCCAAACATTTTGATGCATGTAGATATGACCTACCCAATCTCTGGATTCAAACACAAGGCATGTTCCAAGATGAGTTCTAATCCCACACACATATGGGTCTTTCAACATTTCCCTGCTATCTCCACGCTCGCCTCTTTGGGGTTCTCAAATGGATCTTAACTACAAAGTCCTCAAGTGTCATGCAGGTGTGACACAGTGGGCACGTAGGAGGTGGGATGCCAGGGGTTAATCTGGACCTACTCCGAGGTCCAGGAAAGAGTCAAAAGGAAATTTTTCAACCATCTCCCTCACTTACCTCTTTGCTACTGTCTCATTGATGGTGATTTTTTTTTTTTTTTTTTTTTTTTCCAGAATTTTCCACGATTTCTGCCATTTCTCTTGGTCTCATTCCTCCACCTTCTCTGTGGAGCCCTTGCCAAGGCCATCTTGGACCCACAGCTAGAGTGGGAAGCCAAGAATGAAGGGGCAGCAAAGGGCCCCGGAGCAAATGCTCAAGCACAATGCCATGCATGCCAGACCGTGAGCTTCCGCTCACACATGCTCTGAAGGAAGAGGAAATGCTTGACGCATCACTCAAATTGCCTTGGTGGAAACTGCTTTCGATGGTTCACATCTAGCAGTGTAACTCGATGACTCACAAAAGAGCCTTCATTCATTGACGTGTTCTTCAGAAGACTCCATGAAATGACTCACACCTCTATTTACTAGGTTTTATTGGGAATGTGAGGTGAAACCCTTTCCCCTGGGAACAGGAAGTTTTCAGTGTTTCTTAGCAGAGGACGTGGGGACCTGATAGCAACACACATGTTGGTAATGGGCGGATTTTCTCTATCAGGGAGGCTCAGCTGGGGTCAACAGAGCGGCATTTCTGGAGGAGGGCATATCAGTTTTCACACCTGTTTTCAGAATCATCCACAGAAGGTAAGGCTGGACAAAATGTTTCCTGTTGTGAACAGTTAGAAGAGAGTCTGAGAATAAGAAAGTATTTCAGGGAGCATTGATGAAAGATTCAACAACTGTGTCTTGTGATGGCAGTCATTAATTTTTCCTATTGGGAATACAAGGGTATCAGCAGTCAACAGGAAGCGAGGGGAGGCCCAGTCAACCCTGGCATCCGAGGAAGATTGCTTGCTCACGGCAACTGAGCAGACTATGAATTCAACAGCCATAGACTTCAGACTCCCAGACAGGCACAACAAACAACAACCAGACAGATGAGAGACTTTACACGAGAGGCCAGCAGATGCCATAGAGCAGACGCCCTCATGCCTGCATGAGAGCCCAGAGGCCCTCTCTTCCCCGATGGTCACAGGACAAAACAGCCACACACCCCATCCCCCAACATCAGATGCCATCTTAGGGAAAGAAGCCAGAGGGAGGCAAGGCCATCTGAGAGTGAGTGATTATACAGGAGAAGCAATTAGAATCATCAAGTGATTACAGGAGTAAAAATCATCAAGTGATTTACACAAGCAATTATAAAAGAGAAATAATTGAAGCCGGGCGCAGTGGCTCATGCCTGTAATCCCAACACTTTGGGAGGCCAAGGCAGGCGGATCACCTGAGGTCAGGAGTTCGAGACCAGCCTGGCCAACATGGTGAAACCCCATCTCTACTAAAAATATAAAATTAACTGGGCGTGGTGGTGCATACCTGTAATCCCAGCTACTTGGGAGGCTGAGGCTGGAGAATCACTTGAACTCAGGAGGCAGATGTTGCAGTGAGCCAAGATCACTCATTGCACTCCAGCCTGGGCAACGAGAACAAAGCCCTGTCTCGATAAATAAATAAATTAAACAAAATAAAATAGAAATAATTTAAATCATCAAGTGGACTAAGCTTTAACCCAGATCAGACATTTCATGAAAATGTTCCCAGTAGCCTATGGATGGGGACAGAGAAAAATAAAAATGATCCAGTTATTTATAGACCAAATGAAATCATGGCGTGTTAATCTATACATCAAATGGTACCTACATGAATCGGCAACCCTGCTGCATGGTCAATTACTTAACAATTGTTATGTACCAGAAGTGGGGGACAAATTCCAGTTTAAGACAGAGGCAGCCGGCAAACAATTACTATAGCACTGTTGCTCAGCTCTGTGTTGGGGGAATGCCTCAGAAACCCAGGGGCCCAGAGGAGGGATATTTAATTCAGAATAAAGGCTCAGAGATGGCTTCCTGGGAGTTGGGACCTGAGCTGAATTTGGAAGGACAAGCAGGTGTTATCTAGAACTTAGATTCTAAATAAGCACATGAAGGAAGCACTCCCAAGGCCAGAACAGCAGTGGGGGGCATGGAGGTGAGAAGACCATGATGAGGTCGGAGGAGGGAGAGGATCCTACACAGCTGGGTATGAGGAAGGACCAAGAGATGAGGCCAGAGAGATAAGAGGGGGTCAATTAGGAAGAGCCTTGGGCACTGAGCTAAGTAAGCTGCTTGAATTTTGTTTTGAAGCTTTGAAGAATTTTTAAAATTTATTTTATATTTTTTTGAGACAGAGTTTTCTCTTGTTGCCCAGGCTGGAGTGCAACGGTGTGATCTTGGCTCACCAAAACCTCTGCTTCCTGGGTTCAAGCGATTCTCCTGCCTCAGCCTCCCAAGTAGCTGGGATTACAAGCATGCACCTCCATGCCTGGCTAATTTTTTGTATTTTTAGTAAAGACGGGGTTTCTCCATGTTGGTCAGGCTGGTCTCGAACTCCTGACCTCAGGTGATCCACCCGCCTTGGCCTCCCAAAGTGCTGGGATTATAGGCGTGAGCCACTGCGCCCAGCCTTGAGGCATTGAAGAATTATTGAAAGTGGTGGGTGCCTATAATCCCAGCTACTCGGGACGCTGAGGCAGAAGAAGCACATGAGCCTGGAAGGTGGAGGTTACAGTGAGCTGAGATGGTGCCACTGCACTCCAGCCTGGGTGACAGAGAAAGACTCTGTCTCAAAAAAAAAAAAAAAGGAATTATCAAAGTTTCTATCTAGGAGTAGCACAGAAGCAGATTCTCCCTGGAAAAAGGTAGTTTGATGAGAGGGTGGAGGATGAGTGAAGGCAGGCAGGGGAAGGGGGCAATGATTGTAGAAATGGTGAGACACAGTGAAGGTCCAAATCCAGATGATGGTGTTGCAAGTAAGAAGCAGGATTTGGGTTGAAGATGCATCTGTGAGACAGAATCTACAGGATCTGATAACCAATCAGACGTGGCAGGTGAATGAGAGTGGCAGAGGGGCTTCCAGAGCTCTGGCTGGATGGTAGTGACAGGCAGGTGCCTTGCTCCAGGGGGAATCCCAGGGCCACAGTGTTTGGGGACGAAGAGGATGCACCAGGCTTGGGATGTGATTGATGATGTGGCACCTGATAGCCAGTCATTCAGAATGTCTCCAAAAAGTAACATGAAAACTGGGGCTTGTCCTTGGACTTGTCACTTGGGCAGTTATTGGAGACTTTTATAATAGCAGGTTCAGCGGGATGAGAGGGAGAAAAGGCAATTTGCAGTGAATGAGAAAGTGAAGTTACTCTCTTCTCCTGAAGGCTCATTCTTCCTGGGGGACCTTGTCTTGCTGAAGGTCCCCCTCAGTAACCGGAGGGCATCACGAACTGCTTCCTCTTTTCACATCATGTATTTGGCAGGTGTTTGAGTCCTGTCAATTCCATTCCCTTAGGATCTCTTGATGCCGTCCCCTGCTCTCCTCACTCCCCGCCCCCCCGCCTTAATCCAGTCTTTCCAAGATTTCTTACCTTAACTTTCAACAAAACTGAGGAATCTTTTTTAAAAACACTAATCAGAATGAAGTTTGGATTCCCTGATGTGACATATAAAGCCCTTCATGACCAAGTCCCCAAGATCCCTTTCCACCCCCAACGCCTCCCATTCTTGCTTTGCTCCCCAAAGCTCTCTGCTCTGCATAGACTGAGATCACAGGGTCCCCGTGTTCCTTTAGTGCTCAGCTCCCTGTGCTCATTGCTAGCATGGTACCCCATGGTCAGAACTGCCACTGGTTTGTCTTTGCTCTCCCCACCCCACCGCCAGCTCCAGCTCCTTGAAGAGAGGGACCCTGCTGTGTTCATCTTTTGTATCCACAGCAGCCAGTACAGTAGCCAGCATGGATGTACACACTCAGTGCATGTAGGCTGACTAAAGAAACGAACAAGATGTTGACTCTCCAAGAAACTTGATAATGAGGGGATATATGATTCAAAATGATATCTTTTTTTTTTTTTAAGGTGGGAAAAACTGAGGTTTAGATGCTGAGAGGAGCGAGCCAGTAGAGACAGAGAGAGGTTGAAATACGGCAGAGAAGAGGATTATGTGGAGCCATGCCCCTGAGCACTCGGGATGGGATGAGAAGGGAGCAGGAGCTGGAAGGCACAGGAAGCAGGGACCTGGGGGTGGGGAGATGCCAATTCCATGGGGACAAAGGTGGGTTTAGAAGCAGAAATGTTCCCAGGTACTTGAAAACAAACTTGAGGGCTTTTCCCCCGATGGCCTCCATCTGCTCAGCGATGAGGAGGCGAAGTCTGAGAGCGAATGGGGTCGGGCTAGGGCAGAGGGCTAGGAGAGAAGTGGGGGTTTGGAAGAACCACCAGGCAGGATGAGCTAGGTCATGCGGTGAAGACAGTCAAGGCCAAATCTCAGTGACATGACTCATTCTTATTCTCCTTGGAAGTCCAGTGCAGTTGGACATCCATGGTCTGCTTCTTAGAATTTCTCAAGGACCCAGGCTGGCTTCATCATTTTGGGGATCCAGGTGCAAAAGGAAAATGCAGTGCCCCACCTTGTGGCTGGGATGCCAATCTCCCCTTTCACAGGTTCTGCTGCACCCACCCAGAGCCGATGGCTGGCCTCCGAGGGGCTGCCAGCTCCACACTGGAATGCACATGGGACCCAGATTGGGGCGGACATAAGGTCCTGTTTTAGCTGCCCAGAGTGTGTCAGGGGATTGACCGCTGCTGCCTTGCTCTGCCCTGAGATGCTGCAAGCCATATACCCAACTGCTGTGGCTCGAATGTTTTTGTCCTCTTCAAAATTCTCATGTTGGAAACGTAATCCCCAATGCCACAGTGGTGGGGGGTGAGGCCTTTCGGGAGGTGCTGTGGTCACTAGGGCTCTGCCCTTGTGCATGGAATGCATGTAGGCTGAATAAGAAAATGAACAAGATGTTGATTCTCCAAGAAACTTCATTATGAGGGGGTACATGATTCTAAGAGATGTCTTTTTTTTAAAAGATGGCTCTGCCCTTGTGAAGGGGTTCCTGCCATTATAAAAGGGGCTTGTGGGAGTGGCTTCACTCTCTCTTGCCCTTCCGCCTTCCGCCACATGTGGATGAAGTAAGAAATCCTGCCCCAGATGCCAGCACCTTGGATCACGGACTTCCCAGTCTTCAGGGCTGTGAGAGAATCAATTTCTGTTCTTTATAAATGATGCTGTCTCAGGTATTCTGCGATGGCAGCACCAGACAGACTATGACAGCAGCCCTCCACATGTGTCCACCTGGGCCCCCACCAGGGACGGAGAGTGATGGTGGAATGTGGTCTCCTCACTTCATGTGACCCAGTTACCTCCCTGGGTAAAGGGCAGCATCTGTAGGAGGGTGGGGACAGGGAGGAGAAACTGGGCAGGGCCAAGGCACCAGGGGAGGAGAACAGGTGGCTGAGAAAATGTCCTGGGAGTCAGCAGGAGGGGGGGAGCAGGCATTCACGAGGCTCCACATTCCGGTCAGGCTCCATTGTCTCATTACACTTCACTTGCAGAGCACAAGTTCAAAGGTAAAATTCTGAAGAATTTCAAGAGAGCAATTACAGAGTGCTAAACCCTAACCTTCTGTGTGCTCGTCCTGAGCAACGGCACTGGCTCCACATGCCCATGGTACAGGTCCTGCCTCTTCCCTCCTCTCCCCTCTGTAACATCCTGCAGTGGCTCATATTCATTTTCTTTTCTTTTCATTTTTTGCAAAAAAAATCCAACTGCTTTAACCTGGCTTTCACTTTTAGGCCTTCTGACACAGTGCTCTCACTGCCTGGATGTGTTTATGCCCTCCTCCAATGTCCCTTGGCCTGAGTCTTATTCATCGCTGAGATCTCCAGGAAACATTCTGCGACTCTTTTGTTTAAATGTCTCGCTTATTTGGCCCCACGGCACAAAGATCAAATGCTGAAGGAACTGCACATGGAAAGGCCAGCCACACACATCACAAAAAGAAGACTGAAGTCAGCGCACAGCTTGAAAGCCAGACTATAGGCCCTTCTTTGAGAATGGCTGGAGTGACCCTGGGGACTTGGTAGGATACAGGATGGAAGCTTTTGTGATTGTGCTGTTATTAACACATACAGGGGTATAATTGCCGATGGTCCAAACTTCTGTTTGCTTGCCACGTGAGCCCTCTAAGTATGCTGGGATTTTATCTTCATCACCTTGGCACATGCTAAATGCTCAGTTTATATTTGCTGCTAAATCAGTGAGTGAAATAATTGTATTTAATGGTTATATGCTCAGGTTATTGTAGCACCCTAAGAATGTAAATCCTGCATTCTAACATCAGAGTTTCCTCAAAAAATAGAATTATTCTCTAAAGCAGAGGATCTTCATTGGAGCTCCCCAGGGACTCCTAAGGAATCCATAAATCGGTTTGGGGTAGAAAGACTACAAGTCCCAAAGATTGAATACTAAATTTTGTGGGTACATGTAGTTCTGGGAGGGAGATGATCAAAATTTTCAGAATTTTTGAATGTATTTTGACTGGCCAAAGGTAACAAATCTTTTTTTTTTTTTAATTTTTTTTATACAGTCTCATTCTATCTCCAGGCTGGAATGCAGTGGCACGATCTCCACTCACTGCAACCTCTGCCTCCCAGGTTCAAGTGATTCTCCTGCCTCAGCCTCCCGAGTAGCATGGATTACAGGCACCCACCACCGCATCCAGCTAATTTTTGTATTTTAAGTAGAGTCGGGGTTTTGCATGTTGCCAGGCTGGTCTCAAACTCTTGACTTCCAGTGATCTGCCCACCTCAGCCTCCTGAAGTACTGGGATTACAGGCATGAGCCACCAGGCCCAACCAACAAATATTCTTTGTCTGGTCAACCGTTGTTGGACACTTAGATTTGTTCCACGATGTTACTATTGTGAATAGCGCTGTGATGAATACATGAGTTCAGGTGTCGGTCCTTTGTTTAAAGGATTGGTTATTGGAGTGTTGCTTATACTAAGTCGCACAGTTTTGATTTGTATGTATATATATATATATATATATATATATATATATATATATTACTTTTATTATAGGTCAAGGGATACATGCACAGGTTTGTTATATATGTAGATTGCATATCACGGAATCTATACTTGGGTGTTTCATCACCCGAGTAATAAGTGTGGTAGCCAATAGGTAGTTTTTCTATCCTCACCCTTCTCCCACCCTCTGTCCTCAAGTAGGCTCAGTGTTTATCGTTCCCTTCTTTGTGTCTATGTGTACTTGGTGTTTAGCTCCCACTTACAAATGAGAACATTCAGTATTTGGCTTTCTGTTCCTTCATTGGTTTGCTTAGGATAATGGCCTTCAGCTGCATTCATGTTGCTGCAAAGAACATGAATTCTTTTTTATGGCTGTGGATTCTGCAGTGTATATGTACATTTTCTTTATCTAGTCCACCACTCACGGGCATCTAGGTTGATTCTGTGTCTTTGCTTTTGTGAATAGTGCTGCGATGAACATAAGCATGCATGTGTCTTTACAGTAGAACAATTTATATTCCTCAAGGTATATACCCACTAATGAGCTTGTAAGGTTGAATGGTAGTTGTACGTTATTTGAGAAATCACCAGACTGCTTTCCACAATAGCTGAACTAATTTACATTCCCACTGACACTGTATAAGGGTTCTCTTTATTCTACAACCTTGTCAGCATGTTATTTTTTGATTTTTTGATAGTAGCCATTCTGGCCATTGTGAGATGGCATCTCATTGTGGTTTTGATGTGCATTTATCTCATGATTAGTGACGCTTAGCATTTTTTCATATGCTTGTTGGCCGCATGTATGTCTTCTTTGGGTAAGTTGTCTGTTCATGTCCTTTAAAGCAACAAATCTTTGCCCTGAAACAGTAGTTTTTAAAGTGTGCTCCCAGAGGAATAGCATCAGTGTCATTTGGAGGCTATCAGAAATGCGAAGTCTCACTACTGTAGACCTGCTAAATCAGAAACTCTGGGTGAAGGGCCCAATGGTCTATGTGAAGTCCAGTCTTCTGATGCACTTGCAAGTTTAAAGACCACTGAAGAACTGGAAATAGACTGTTATGTTTCCAAATGTAGAGGTAAGAAGTGGGGATAAAAAATATAAGGCAGGCCGGGCATGGTGGTTCACACCTGTAATCCCAGTACTTTGAAAGGCCAAGGCGGGTGGAGCACGAGGTCAGGAGATGGAGACCACCCTGGCCAACATGGTGAAACCCCTTCTCTATTAAAATACAAAAAAATTAGCTAAGCGTGGTGACACATGCCTATAGTCTCAGCTACTCGGGAGGCTGAGGCAGGGGAATCGCTTGAACCTGGGAGGCAGAGGTTGCAGTGAGCCAAGACTGTGCCACTGCACTCCTGCCTGGCAATAGAGCAAGACTCCATTTCAAAAAAATAATAAATAAAAATAAATAAATGGCAGAGAGAGACAGAGAGAGAGAGAGTGAGAGAGAGAGAGAGAGGAAAAGACAAAATATAGCAAATAGAAAACAAAAATAAGGCAATAGAAATAAGTCAAAATAATTGGCACTCAAAATACTTGTGAACCAACTAAGGTCACCAATTAAAAGACAGAAAGGCCTGGATTGGTTAAAAATGGTCCAAAGTATGACATTATGCTTGGTAAATATATTCCGTGTTTATTTGTGGATTATACCTCAATAAAGCTGGTGGGTGAGAAAGTTTACAGAAACAAAAGCACAACAGTGAATTAAGTCTAGAAAGGAAAACTTGCTAACATTTCCAAAGAGCTCCCACTTCATCATTGTGCAGCTACTAGAGTTTTACACTTCTGCGAGGTCACGGGCTGGCCCAAGGTCATGAGCCAGTGGGGATCAGGGCAGGAGGAGGCCCTGGCTCCTTTCTCCCACTCTGCCCTGAGCAGGATCAGGTCTCTCTCCACTGTGCTGTGTGTGCAGCTTGGTTCCAACCTACATGCCTGACTATCATCCCTTATCCTTATTTCCTGCCCCCTAAAAGCAATTTTCATTTTTATGTATGGATATATATGACCATTGAAGGCATTTGGTTTACTCTAACAGGTTTTCATACGGCTTCAAACAGTAAGTCTTTTTTTTTTTTTTTTTTTTTTTTTTTTTTTTTTTTTTT
>NW_016107418.1:2671001-2676406 GCF_001604975.1 Cebus imitator | reverse complement strand
TCAGTTTTAGTCGCAAGAAACAAGAGGGTTGGGCAAAAGTCAAGAGGCCATTTGTCAAACAGCACAACATAAGCAGGAGGATATGCAAAGTGAGACATGGGTGTGTGGGGGGAGAGAACCCCCACAGAGCCCCAGGGATAGATGACATCATAATCACAGTCCTACATCTTACTCTGTCTCTCCAGCTGCCCTGGCTATCTCGGCAGATAGGAAGAGAGCCTCCAGGTAGGACTAGAAAAAACTCGGCAGGTAGATCTTGCCGTAACAAGGAGAGCAAAATCGCGGATTTGACCTAAGAGCAGAGAAGGGAACATCAAGAGACTCGGAGGTTCCATCTCCCAAGCAGGCTGAAATTAGCAGGGATTTTGCCTGCGGCTTCGCCATGGTGTGGGGAAAGGGAAATGGTTTTGTCCCGAGGGGCAGCGGGGTGGTGACCGCAGCAGGGGGAGGGGGGCGGCAGCTCACTTACAGGTTAAACCACCCTGGAGAGGCCCAGCTCTCTGCAGTTCAACATCAGAATATACATTCGAGTAAGATGGTCAAGTATTTAATTTTTTGAGACTCACTTTCCTTGTCTTTATCAATGAGGATTAACAAAATTGTGAAGAAGGTGACGGAAAACAGCAGAGGAAAAGCTGCAGTGTATCGGATGCTCCATAAATATTAGTTCCCTTGGCTATATCCATCCCTTCTTTTTCACCAGTGTAGAGCAATGTGGATTAAAATTTATTTGTATTTCCAGTCTCCAGTGCATGTATTTACAGCTGCTCTATTAAATTTTCCTAGAAAATAAAGCATCCCCTTGCATCGAGGCTATCTAGGTAATCTACATAACAGCATGTAAGTCTAGCAATTCAGAAACGTCTATATGTGCACCTCTCTCTGTAATGTCCTGATTCTTTTTTTTTTTTCTTCTTCCACTTTCCTATCAGTGGTTCAGATAGTCTGTCTATATTTGTGTTTGCAAAGTTATTCCTGGATGGAATTTTCTCCCAGGAATTCCCAGCTGAGGCCATCTGCTCTGCAGGAAGAAAGTGATGCGACCACAGCCTGATGCAGCCAGGAAGGCAGAGAGGAGGGCGCGTGGCACCAGGACAGAGCTGGCGAGGGCTCTGGCCTCTTCCTCCGGGATCCAGTTAAATGTGGGGAGCACAGTGCAAAATCCAGGGCGGCTCATGGCCCTGCTCACTTGCTGAGCAACAGAAAGACAGTGAGTGAGGGGGAGACTTTGTGGGCTGACACTCCCCAGCAATGCTGTGTGCACATGGGCACGGTGATTGATAGTCAGCACTTTGAAACAAACACCGTGAAACTACTCAGCATGGGGAAAAGCTGTCCACGCAGAGGCCCAGGAAGCAGCCCTGAGGACAGGGTGCCCCATCAATACTGCAGAAGCCCAGCTACTGACGAGAATTAGTAAAAGAAAGCACAGATTGGATATGTAAATAAACAGATTTAATACTGTGGCAGCTCTTGAAAACCAATCCCCTTTTCTGAGTCTGCTCAGGAACCTCCGCCCTCATGGTCACTGGGCAACATGCTGCAGAGAAGACTCGGCCTCTAAGCAGCCGTGCCCGGTTCAATCCCAGTCCTGGCTCATGGCAGCTGGGTGATTGGGCAAGTCATTTATGCTTCTAGGCTTCAATCCTAACCTGTAAAATGTAGGGGTTGGGGGAGGAAGCGGGATGGGGCGGAGACAGAATTAATGTATGAAAAGCGAAGTCCCCGTTAAATGTTAAATGTTCAGTAGGTGGTTATTTTTGTTGAGTAAAAAGTGAGTTTTGCCCTCTCCCTTTGCCTCTGCCTCTGCATGGAATCAATAGCCAAGTCCTTCCTAGTCTCCATTCTCTTTGTTCCTCCCCTCCCTTCCCTATGTCCTATTAGGCCTTTCTCACCGTCCTCACAGGTGACACAGCAATGGCCTCTGTGAGTCTCCTTCTGCCCGAGAAGATGCCCTCATCAGCAAGCCGGCTTTCCTTACACCAGTTGGCAGGGGCTTCTCTTACCCCTAAGCTCTGAGCACTTCTACATTCCCATGACACTCGCCACGGTCAGCCTGGCATTGCGGCATCCGAGCGCCTGTCATTGCATCTATGCGGAATCAGGCACTGTGAGTGTGAGGCCAGGCCCCGTGGACTCGGGTTCCCACTGGCACCTGGCAGGTTGCCTTGCATCAGGAAGTGCTCGTTCCATTCTGAATGTGGGCTTCAGGAAGGGACACTCAAAATATGCTGCTTCGGTATGCTGCTTTCTTTGCACTTACGGTACTTGGAGGACAGCAAAGGCAGCAAGGAGCTTTCTCTGAGGTCCCCTTTTCTGCCTAAAGACAGAGCCTCCAAAAGAGCCTCACCCTGGGATTCTCACCAACCAGGGAAGATTAAACATGAATCACAAGAGAGGAGTCTGGACATAGACTTGTCACAGGCTGTCACCTGTTCTTCTGAGGACCCATTCATCTTCCCCAAAATCATTTACTCTCCCCCAACTTGCCTACATTCCCCCTCCACTCTCTCCTGCGAAGCAGGTATCTAAACTCCTAGATTTCACTGGACTTGGGGGTACTCATTTTTCTTTCCTCTGATGCCCCTGTTCACGTAATACATTTGTATCTTTTTTCTCTGGTTAATCTGTTTCCTGTCAGTTTATTTCACAGACCCAGATCTCCAACTCTCAAGGGTAGAGGGAAAGTTTTCCCTTTCCTACAAATGTAGCTACAAAAACAGCATGTACTGAATGTGTTCACAAATGAATGAAAACATTTATCCTACATAGCTCCTCCAACAAAGCCACCAAGAGGTGGGTGAACAAAGGCTACCTAAGCCAATTTCCTATGGACCGTATCCTCAAATAGCACCTATCTAACGGTGTCTCTGTCACCTCTGCGCAGGACACCAAAACCACGTATTGTGATCTCTAGGTTTCTGGGATTTACAATATAAAAAGAAACCTGATGCCACATTCCAGGGCTATTACAAGTCAAATTCCAATGCTACAAACTCTAAAAGATTATAAAATACCTCATAACAAAGATTACTTCCAATAAGAGTCTGGCTGGCTAATGTTTTAAATCTCTTGGTCTGTCAAATAGACACTTTGTTATAATTTGATTTCACTTGTGGCATTACTAGCAAACTTTGTAGATCCCAAGTATATTTTGGCAGGGGAGAGGGATGGAATTGTTGGGAAAGCCGTAGAAAACCTTAACTGGAGCTTAAGAAAAAATGTACAACGGAAATGAGGAAAGGATAGGCAAGATGGGGAATTCGGTGAGGTTCTGATGGCATGGTGCTCGTCCTGGGCCTGAGATCTTCTTCCTCCTTGGTGTGCTTCTTTGCAGAGTATTGACAACCCTGAAGATAACAAGGGGACTTGAGAAATGAAGGAAGCAAGGCAGCTTGCTTGGGGAAATATTTGTGGACTGCCTTCTTCAAAGATTATTCCTACTTTAAAGGACTTAAAAAGGTACTAACTATGGGTTAACATCAGAAGAGTTTTCATTTTCCCCCAATCTCTACTAATCTCAGTCTCAATACCTACTAATGATTCCCTTCCTCCCAATCTCTAGTAATGATGGGCACAGAGTAGTTGCTCAATAAAATACTTTCAAACTGATCAAAGTCATATAAGATTACTTGTGGCTTCAGTGCTCATTCTTGCCACATAAATTTGTGTTTTATACATTTCAAAGTGAGATTAGTTTCACTTTCAAGATTGTGACACAAGGCAAAGGGCAGGCTCTGTGGGAGCTGACATGATTGTGTCAGGGATCAGATAACCAGCTTTATGATGGACTTCCAACAGATCATTGTGTATCTCTTTCAGACATCCTGCCACACAGCTGCTGAAAAAGAAATATGGGCTGACAAAACATTCCTCATTTTACCTAAACAAGAAAAGGAAAGAGACCACCATGCCCCAGGGCACAGGTGCACAGGTGACAGACGATAAAACAGCAAAGGCCAGTGAATTATGGGGATTGGATTTTTGCTGGGAGGCAGATGGAAACATGGTCACACCCAATAAACAGAGGCCTGTGGTCTGGATTCTAGAGGTAATTCTACAGAAAAGAAGATGAAATGGGCCATAGACAGTGAATCACTGTTGCGATGGGAGAAAATGTAGATTTCCAACCTGGGCAGTATAGAGAGATCCTGTCTCTACAAAATAAAATTGTTTTAAAGTTAGCCAGGCACCATGGTGTGTGCCTGTAGGCCCAGCTACTTGGGAGGCTGAGGTAGGAGGATCATGGGAGCCCAGGAGTTGCCGGCCACAGTGAGCGGAGATGGCAGTGCTGCGCTCCAGCCTGGGTGACAGAACGAGAATGAGACCATGTCTCTAAAAAAACTAAATAAAACTAGATCAACTACAAAGACTTGCTTTCTGGAGCTCAGTTAAAGCCTTGTAGGCACACATACACAAACCCTATGACATGCCTTAAACAGTGGTGTGCCCTAGCTATATGAATAGAATGGTTAGGGTAAAGATTTAGGTAGGAATATTTGCACAAATTAACTTCAGCTTCTGTTTAAACATATTCTTATTAAAATTTTCATATGGAGTATTTATGCTGCACCACATTCATAAAACATCAAGGATTCTTATTAAATGCTTCATGAAGGCCACTATATTTGGCACAAGACTCTGCCCCAAGGTGTGTTCACACAGCTGGAAAATATGTTTCCTCAATGTACTAGGCTCCACATTCCTGAGGCTTTTGAAGCCACCAGGTTTTTTGGGGTTTTTTTTTTTTTTTGCCACAGGGAAGTCGCTGCTGAGCACCTGGGGATTCCCTGGGACAGTGAGAGCCCCAGGGAGCAGGAGACAATTAGAAACCAACTCAGCGAAATAATCACTCTTGGGGCCTTTGCTGTTTATTTTCTCACATTCCTCCTGCCTGCCACCTCATAAGTCACCTCGCCCCCAATTATCTGACATTCTTGACACAGAGCAGAACCAGCAGAACTGAATGGAAGTTTGCAAATGAAACAGGCTGGAGAGGTTTGGGAATGGGCCCTGGGTGAGGCTAAAAGGTGGAATGGCTGAGAAGGGATTTAATGATAGTCCCAAGACTTCTGAATGGGGGAGGGGAGGTGGTGTCCACAGGCAAGGGAATGAGAGGAACAGGTTTCCATTCCAGGAGGACTGGATCCAGAAACAGCTCACCAGTCTTCTGGAAGTTTTTGACAAAAGGTGGGTGACAGAGCCATGCTACAATGAGAGGCAGCCTCAGCTGTTTGAGAATATCCAAATGCTTATTTAGAGATGAAGGCATATATGTACCTCCTTCCTCCCTACCACTAAATGTTCCTTACTGCCAATCTCTCTCCACAGGGGTCACTTACTATTCCATTTCTGACCCTTCCTTCCTTCTTATTCCTTCCCTCCTTCCTTCCTTCCTTCCTTCC
>NW_016107418.1:2661097-2670271 GCF_001604975.1 Cebus imitator | reverse complement strand
AGCTGGGATTACAGACACGTGCCACCATGCCCAGCTAATTTTTTGTATTTTTAGTAGAGACGGGGTTTCACCATGTTGACCAGGATGGTCTTGATCTCTTGACCTCGTGATCCACTCGCCTCGGCCTCCCAAAGTGCTGGGATTACAGGCTTGAGCCACCGCGCCCGGCCCTAAAAAAAATTTTTAAAGTTGTTAATGCCTGTTATTTT
This sequence comes from Cebus imitator, assembly GCF_001604975.1. Taxonomy (NCBI): domain Eukaryota; kingdom Metazoa; phylum Chordata; class Mammalia; order Primates; family Cebidae; genus Cebus; species Cebus imitator. Next base: position 2,670,062 of record NW_016107418.1, on the reverse strand, counting down.
ACCCATATAGCCTCATTTATTCGCATCTTTAAAAATTCCTATCGAAAGTTTAAACACCCTTAGGTCAGAGGCAGTGTCCATTAGTAAGAATAAATGGCAGTTGAAATCTTTAGTTGAAATTATCTGAAGACTTCAGATGCTCTAGCCTGGTCTTATGTTGTTCAGGGCCCCAGACTGAGATTACACCGAGAGGAACTTTCCCTTCTGGCTGGCTTAGCTTCCAGAACATGAGCCTGACTAGGGATTTGTATTGCCCTAGACCCAAAATCAAAATTAAAGGACAATAAACATATTGGGAAAGTATTTGCCATCTGTGACAAAGGCAAATCACCTTAATATAAAAATACCCTTTACAAATCAGTAAAAGATGAATACCACACAGAAACCAACAATAACAATTCAAAAAACAAAGCCAACAAAAACATAAAGAGATCATTGGGAAGCGAGGAAATACAACATGATAAAATTGCAAATGAAGAAAAACACTCCAAACTCACAAGTAATTAAAGAAAAGCAAAATAAAACAACAATGAGATCCTTTTTCATTTAGCAAATCAGCACACATTTTGTTTCCTTTCTTTAGTCATGAAATTCAGTGTTGGCAGGAGTTCAGAAAGTGAACCTCTTTCATACATTGGTAGGAGTGTAAATTGGCAAAGCCTTTCTGGAGGGATATTTGGGATATTTATCAATGGCTCTTCAAAGTAGTATTTCTCATTATATGCACCACAGGGAATTGGTTAGGTAAAGTATGGTACATCCACATGACACCATTAAAATGTTGCAGAAGAAACGTTCAGTGATGTTGAGAAAAGTGGATTACAAGATCATATATTCCATATGCATATAGTTTTTGTTTTGTTAAAAAATGTATAGAAGGATCTAAAGAACCAGATCCAGAACCAGGCCAGAAGAACTTCTAGCCTTTCTGTCCCTTTCTGTAGGGAACACAACAGTAAATAAGTAAAGCCAACGGAAATAGGAGGGTGAGAGTTTCATGAAGAAAATACAAAAGTTACCGGTACAGAGATTGTCAGCAGGTTAGGGGGAACATTAGATGCAATGATGGATCTGATGAAGTAATATTTGAGTTGGGACCAGAGTGGGGAGAAGGTTTCCAGGCAGAGAGAGAACAGGGGCCAAAGCCCAGGGGTGGGAACAGCATTGAAATACTTATGGAACAGAAATAAGTTCAGTGTGGTGAGAGTCTGTGTGTGAAGACAGCAAGAGAGTAAGAAATGAAGTCAGAGTGAGGCAGGCCCCAAATCACCTATCCCAAATGTCCCTCCAGGTCAAGGGAAGCCCATTGGAGTAGTTTATTGAAATTTGTTAAAATGCATTCTTAAGGATAAAACATAAAACCTAAGCTTCACATATATAACCTTCTTTAATAAACCAATTCTGTGGGACAGATCTGCTACCAAGGCTCAGAGAAGTGGAGTGTCCTGACCATAATCACACAGCTGATAGGCAGCAGGATGGGGACAAGAGCCTGGGGCTCCTGCACCCTAGGTCAGTTACTAGGAATGACTGGAAAAACCTCCCTGTAACACTGAATGTTAGTCCGCCCACGTGCCAGCTGATATTCGCACAGTAGCTTTACCAAAGGAGTGAGCTGACTGAGCAAGTGAGCTCCCATCACCGCCTCCCTTTAGCATTGGCTTTAAAGACAGTAACCGGGAAAACGCTTTGAGATTTGAGTTTGTTTCTTTTTTTTTTTTAGAGATGGGGTTTCGCTTGGTCCCCCAGGCTGTAGTGCAGTGGCCTGGTCATAGCTCGTTGCAGCCTCCAACTCCTGAGTTCAAGCAATCCTCCCATCTCAGCCTCCCGAGTAGCTGGGACTATAGGCAGATGCCATCTCACCCAGCTAATTTTAAGACTTTTTTGTTTTTGTAGAAATGAGGTCTTGCTTTGTTGCCCAGGCTGGTCTCAAACTCCTAGCCTCAAGTAATCTCCTGCATCAGCCTCCCAAAGTACTGGGATTATAGGTGTAAGCCACTGCAGCCGGATTCCAGACTTCTTAAATAAGCAGGTAAGTTATATGAGGTACCTGGAGTAGTCAAATGTACCAAGTCAGAAAGTAGAATGGTGGTTGTTAGGGGCTGAGAGGGCAGAGGCATAGGGAGTTTGTTGTTTAATGGGTATAGAATTTTAGTTTTGCAAAGAGAAAAAGGTTCTGGAGATCCGTTGCACAATAAGGTGAATATACTTAATGAGCACCACTGAATTGGACACTTAACAAATAGTTAAACCAGCCCGGGCGACATGGCGAAATCCCGTCTCTACTAAAAATACAAAAAAATTGCTCACACCTGTAATCCTGGCTATTCGGGAGGTTGAGGTGGGAGAATCACTTGAACCCAGGAGGCAGAGGTTGCAGTGAGCCGAGATTACACCACTGCACTCCAGCCTGGGTAACAGGGTGAAACCCTACCAAAAAAAAAAAGTGAAGATGGCCAATTTTCTATTATGTGCTTTTTTTTAAACCATGGTTTTTGAAAAAAGGCAGATAAAAAGTGGCCTTGGTCTGCTCATAGCTTGCTGCCCTCCCCTCTGCCCGCCTGCCCCCTTGAATACATGGAGCTCTCCTTCCCTGTGTGTAAGGAGATGCCTTGACCTGCCACTCGATGTCATGGGATAACGAAAGCCCACTACCCTGCAGTCTCCATGAAGACGCAGTCCATCTCCTCAACCCACTCCACTGATGCCTCCAACCCTGCTGCCCTCGGCAACCCTTCTTGTCAAAGCCACAGATGACTTCCACTTTGCCAAATGCAATGGTCATTTTCTGGTCTTTCTCTCAACTTCTCTCTTGGACACAGTGGACTTCCTTCTTGAAATATGCTTTTGTTTTGATTTCAGGGCCACCTCAGTGTCTTGGTTTCCACCTAACTTAATAAAGCTTTGGATCCCTTCACTGGCTCCACCTCTTCTCAAATGACTAACTCTGTGTAGCCCAGGGCTCTGTCCTTGGCCTGCTTCTCTTTTCCCTCAGCATTTTCTCTCTAGAGCATCTCATCTATCCCTGAGATTTACAGAGAAGTCAACAAGATAATTCCCAGATCTGTGCTTTCAGCCTGGACCTTCCCACTAAGTTCTAAAATTATGCCTCCAACTGCCTTCTTGACCTCTCCACTTGGATGTCTGTATCAGCCCATTAAGAATTTTCAATTCATTGGAGGTATAAACATGAAATCGGTTCATGTTTTTCCATAACTGCCTTGATTATGCTAGTCTCAATAGTCAGGAATCTTGGGATAGTTCAGTCCAATTCTACAATGCTTAGATTATTAAAGTAATCTCATTCTAGATTTTAAAATCTCAGTACTTTTTATACTTAAATATTATCTCAATGGCCAATTATCTGTCTAGGACAAGAAATTGTCAAATAGGCCTAAAACATCTTGAAATCCCAGCAGGCAAGAAATCGATCAAAAAATCTTAGCGCCATGCCAAAAGAATTCAGGAGCCAACGTGAAGTCTCCCTCTGTCTAAAGATGGAAATGTTTGAACAATAAAAATAACAACTGCAGTGGATTAAACACATTAAAATCCTTAAACGTGTACGTTGACAATGAAACTTTAAAAAATTCTCTCATTTGTCCTCTTTTAAGGATGACTAGGCAACCAACACATTCTTTTGAAAACTTGTAAATAAAAAGAAAAAATTAATGTTTCTAGCATAAAATGAGCCTCAGGATAACCCAGTAGTTAAAGAGGGAAGTTTATTTTACAGAAGTATTTTAGCTAATAAAGGAAGAAGGATTAAATTGGCATATCACATTTTTTGGAACCTCTGATGAAATCATTGTTCTTGGCAACAATCACCAAGAATGGTTACAAAGAGAAATGCAGAAAAAAGCGCAAGGGAAAAGCTTCACAATATTAAATTTAGCAAGGATTTCCTTGGTATGACACCAAAAGAACAGTCAACAAAAGTAAAAATAGGCAAATGGGACTACGATAAAATTAAAAGCTCTGTGCATCAAAAGACACAATCGACAGAGTGAAAAAATAACCCATAGAATGGTAGAACATATTTGCAATTCATATAAGGGGTTCTAAGGGGTTAGGATCCATAATATATAAATAATTCCTCCAACTCAACAAAAACAAAAACCCAATTAAGAAATGGGCAAAGGACTCAAACAGACATTTCTCTAAATATGATATACAAATGGCCAAGAAGCATCTGAAAGATGGTCAGCATCACCATCACTAATCATGAGGGAAATGCAAATCAAAACCACAATAAAATATCACCTCACACTTGTGAGGATGGCTAATCAAAAAACAAACAAAAAATGTACAGCAATTCAAAACAAATAACAAGTGTTGGAGCAGAGGTCAAGACATTGGAACGCTTGTGCATTGCTGGTGGAATGGTGCAGCTGCTGTAGAAAACATTAGAATTACCATTGCATCTAGTCATTTGGTTTCTAGGTACATACCCAGAAGAATTAAATGAAGGATCTTGAAGCAATATTTGCCCACCCATGTTTATAGCAGCATTATAGTCAAAAGGTGTAAACAACCGGAGTGTTCATTGATGAATGAATGGATAGACAAATTGTGGTACACACATACAATGGAGGCCTTGAAAGTGACGGGAATCCTGACACATGCTACAACATGAGCCCTGAGAACACTATGCTAAGTGACACAAACCAGTCATGAAAAGAAAAACCTTGTGTGATTCCACTGATGTGAGGTACCTAGAGTAGTCTGATTCATAGAGACAGAAAGTAGAATGGTGGTTATCAGGGGCTGGAATAGGGGCAATGAGGAGTTTTTGTTTAATGGGTACAGAGTTTTAGTTTTGCAGGATGGAAAGGTTCTGGAGAGGGATGGTGATGGTGGCTGCACGACAGTGTGAAGACACCAATGCTACTGAACCGTACACTTAAAAATACTTAAGATCGGCTGGGCGCGGTGGCTCACACCTGTAGTCCCAACACTTCAGAGGCTGAGATGGGCAGATCATGAGATTAGGAGATTGAGACCATCATGGCCAATATGGTGAAACCCCATCTCTACTAAAACTACAAAAAGGGCCAGGTGTGGTGGCTCTCGCCTGTAATCCCAGCACTTTGGGAGGCCGAGGTGGGAAGATCATGAGGTCAGGAGATGGAGACCATCCTGGCCAACACAGTGAAACCCCGTCTCTACTAAAAATACAAAAAAAAAAAAAAAATTAGCCAGGTGTGGTGGCACGCATCTGTAGTCCCAGCTACTCAGGAAGCTGAGGCAGGAGAGAATCACTTGAACCCGGGAAGAGATAGTTGCAGTGAGCTGAGATCACGCCACTGCACTCTAGCCTGGGTGACAGAGCAAGACTGTCTCAAAAACAAAAACAAAAACCTTAAGGTTGTTCATTTTAGGTATGTGGTTTTATTTTTTGCCACAATGAAGAGAGAAAGACACAACTGGACATTGCATTCCTTCTGAAGAAGAACATATCGTCACCTGTGAAATAATCTTGCCAAAAAATCAAACCAATTTAAATCTGATCAAGCCTCTCGATCTAACTACCAATTTATAGAAAATGTGGGACAGAGAAACATGTTAACAAGGTCACTTGGAAGCAATCCACAAAATCCAGACTGTGGAAAACTCTACAGGAAAAACAACCAAATTTCTTTAATAAATTGCAGGAAAATAAAAGTAGGAGGTGGAGGAAACCACGGATTAAAGGACTCTTAAAAGATGTAAACATCAGGTGCAATGTATAGAACTTATTTGGATTCTTAAACTATAAAAATTATGGCACAATCTGGGAACCTTTGATAATATTCAGGAATAGAATGGATATTTTAAGTTCTTATCTCTTGGAGATATATACTAAAATATTTATGGTAAAATAGTCTGACATCTGAGACTTGCCTAAAAGTAATTGGGGCAGAGAAGTTGGAGGGTAAGTATGAATGAGCAAACTGGCAGAGTTGGTCATTACTGAAGCTTGGTGATGGGAGTCACCACACTATTCTTTCTATCATTGTGTTTGAAATTCTCCATAATAAAAAGTCTTCTTTTAGAAATATTAACCTTAGATTCTACTTGAAGTCGGCCTCCTCTTCCTCCGGCAGCTTGACATAGGAGACAAAGGCACGGCAGGTACACATTTTCCCCTCTGCTCCTCTGCACCTGCCCTTCTGGGTCTCAGCAGAAGGTGGAACAGAACAGCTTGGGCACAGCTCCTTGCTGGGTTGCCTGGGGCGGGGAGGCAGTCTCCTCTCCCTGGATCGCTGTAGCTTTGTGGGCTACAGACACAGTCTGACTGTGCGAGGCAGGGATCACATGCTGGGTCTCTCCTGGAACTAATCTCTGGGTTTTCTAGATGCGCCTCAGATGCCCTTCCTGACTGCAGCTCCACGGCATGAAGATCAGGCTCTGGCTGGTGTTAGAGCCCTCTCCGCCCACCTACGGCCTTCACCACAGCTTCTTGGTGTGCCCTGCCCAAAGGACAGTGGCCTTGGGTGGGGTACCTAAGATAGCTTAAGTCCAGCTGCTTCTCAGCTGTCTAGAAAACCCACAGGAAATCCATGGGTCATTTCTTTGTCAAATGGAGGAAGTGCAGGCTGCCCAAGCGGCACGCCCTCCTTTGGCTGTCCCTCCTACACCTTTCTCCACATCTGGGCAGCATCAGACAATGTCTGTACAACTTTTAGACAGAACACCATCAGAGCTGGGGACAGGGTTGAGGTCTGGTTGGGTGCACCCACTCTACAGTTGCTTATCTTGGGGTCTGTCCTTTCATTTATTGAATGAATGAATAAATGATCTTTTTTAAAAGCTGCATGGAAAATATGGCCAAACTGAGTGCACAATTAAGTTCTGTTGGCCCAAGTATTCCAAAGAGGGAGAGTCTGGATTTCATATGAGACACAGAATTGGCAACTGCAATAAGCTTGTTTCTAATTTCTCTCTCTCTCTCTCTTCTTTTCTTCTTTTCTTTTAAAGACAGGGTCTTGTCCCTTTGCCCAGGCTGGAGTGCAGTGGCAGTCATAGCTCACTGCAGCCTCAGCGTCCTGAGCTTAAGCCATCCTCCCACCACAGCCTCCTGAGTAGCTGGGACTACAGGCACACACTACCATGCCCGGCTAATTTTTTAAATTTTTTGTAGAGATAGGGTCTTGCTATGTTGCCCAGACTGGTCTGAAACTCCTGAGGTCAAGCAATCCTCCTGCCTCAGCTTCCCAAATTGTTGTGATTACCATCGTGAGCCACCGTGCCTGGCCTAATGTTACTTTTTTAATTACTCCGTGTTTTATTAAAGAATCTCTAATAATTGATATTTCAACTTCTTTTGCATTTATTTTGTAGATAGAAAGAACTATAATAGTGCCCAGGGGCACAAAGTTGATACGAGGCCATCAGTGCAATACTGCAATGAAGCTCCCTACCGTGAAAATGTGTTTCCTGCACAAAACAAATGTGCTGCATGGAGGAGTCATAAAACACATATGACACGGTGCCACAAAGAAGGTAACAGCAGGTCTTGCTACTAGCACAAATCTGATTGTGTATGTGATATATAACATAGATGTAAGTCCCTTACATATGTTACCGCATGTAAGTCCCCTAACAATCCCACATAGAGAGAGGAAAGCAAAGCTCAGGAAATTACTTTAAGAAATGATGAAGCCAGGATTCAACACAACACTGCAATGCTTAAACCTCAGATGACTCAATCATACTTAATAAGAGCACACCATGTACCAAGCAGTAACGTAGGGCTTAGGGGAAATCCAAGGGAATCTTCACCAGTTATTTTTTTAAATAAGATTTGTTTGAAGAAAATTTAGAAGTCTCCATGGACATGCTGTTCAATCAAATTCCTTACCTCCCTATATCTTAAAATATTTAAAAATACCTCTCTTTTGCATAACAAACCAGGGAACGATTTGTTGCTTTTGTTTGCTAGAGGAAAGTATACATCTGATGATGCTGGATATTTTTGGCACAAGATATAACGTTTTGTTATTCATTTACTTTTTAAATACTATTTATATAAAAGGTAAAGCCTATTTCTCCTTAAGGGAAAAATAGATTTGGTGTCTAAGATAAATAAATTTAACTTTTCTAGATAATCAAAATATGTCAGAAGTTAATTCAGACCTTTTATGTCTTGCCTAAATAAAGCTGGCGGTTAACTGTATTAGTTACCTCCTGCTGTATACCAAGTTATTCCAAAACTTAGTGCCTAAAATAATAATGAACATTTATTATCTCATGCTTTCTTCGAGTCAGGAATTTGGGAATGACTTAGCTGGTAGCTCTGGCTTGGAGTCTGTCACAGGGCTGCAGTCATCTGAAGGCTTGACCGGGGCAGGGGGATCCGCTTCTGAGATGGTACACGCATGTGTTAGGCAAGCCAGTATTGGCTGCTGGTAGGATGCCTCAGTTTCTCATCACATAGACCTGTCCATACAGCTGATTGAGTGTTCTCATGACAAAGTAGCGAATTTTCCCAAAGTAAGTGATCCAAACAAGTGAGGCAGAAGCTGCGAGGTCTTTTTATAACCTACCCTCTGAAGTCACCTGGTCGTTTCCTCAACACCTTATTAGCTACATGCATCACCAGGTGGTGAGAATCACTAGGGACCATCTTAGAGGCTGGCTATCACAGTAATCAGTGTGCATTAAGAACTCATTTTTTCCAAAAGAAAATGTTGCTGGGCCGAGCGCAGTGGCTCACGCTTGTAATCCCAGCACTTTGGGAGGCCCAGGCCGGCAGATCACGAGGTCAAGAGATAGAGACCATCCTGGCCAACATAGTGAAACCCCGTCTCTACTAAAAAATATAAAAATTAGCTGGGCGTGGTGGCGTGCGTCTGTAGTCCCAGCTACCTGGGAGGCTGAGGCAGGAGAATTGCTTGAACCTGGGAAGCGGAGGTTGCAGTGAGTCGAGATTGCGCCACTGCACTCCAGCCTGGCGCCTGGCAACAGAATGAAACTCTGTCTC
>NW_016107418.1:2615163-2661053 GCF_001604975.1 Cebus imitator | reverse complement strand
AAAGAAAGAAAAAGTTGCTCATATGGAGAGCATAAAACACACTGTAGCATGCATTCTATAAAATACGGTATGGTAGACTGTTACAGTGCTGGTCCTCAATACATCGTATCTCCCTGAACTCATGTCCTTGCACAGTTCCCTCTCACATTGATGCTAGGTTTGGCTGTGTGACTTGTTTCAACTAATGGGGTATTGGCAAGAGTGATGCAAGCAGAGGCTGGAAAAGCAAATTTACAGTAGGACCTGCTCTCTTCCGCTGGTGGGGATTCTTCCTTCACTATGTAAACAGCCCAAGCTAGCCTCCTAGAGGGCGAAATAACACATGGAGGGAGACTCGGCCAGCCCAGTCATCCTAGCCAAGACCTGGCCACATGACTGAGGACTGCCAACACCACTCAGAGCACAGATTAGCTGTCCTAGCTGACCACAGTTCAAATTACTAACACATAAATTAGTGAGCAAATAAATAGCTGTTTTAAGCCACGATGTTTTGAGATTGGGGTAGGTAAATGGCATTGCTGCTGTTTTTGTTTCCCTCTGGCCTCACCCTCATTGCTGCCTGCCAGGTAGTGGTTGTGAGGGAGGCGGACCTGGGAGAAGACCTGACCAATGACAGAAATAGCCTCATTGGGAATAAACTGCACTCCATCTGCACGTCCTGATGGTCCCCTCAGTTGCTAATAATCAAAAGCCAAAGCCTTTCACTGTGAACTTAATGGAATCTTCTCTAAAACCCTTTCCACATAGCTGAGCACTACCTGGGTCACTGCTATAGGCTGCAGAAGAACTTTACGAGCCCAGCTAGTGCAGAGAAAGAGGCCCTTTAAATATTTTCAGTCCATACATGCTAGCCTGTTATATTTCCTCGAAGCAATCCACTCTGACCAACATATAGGAAAAAACTGAGTCCCAAATTCATTCTTATGACCATATACTTTTTCTCTATGAAAATGTTACTCAGCTCCTTCATGGGGGTGGGAGAGGGGAATGGGACGTCTCTACTCATTTCATTGCACTTGCTATCATTCATGATAGGTGAGTACCTCAATGAAAGTACTCACCTATTATCAATAGGGGATATGTTTTGAGCTAATGGTCTAGGAGATGGATTTTATGCTATCCTCTCTCCTTTGGGATCAACACATGCATGTAGAGAAAGCTCTGGGGCTCTTTATTCTAAGCAAGTGTAGTGAACAATAACATCTGCCACTTGGGCTTAGGGAAGCATCAAGAAACAGAAAATCGGACAGACATGGATGGATTTTCATAATGGTTCCAGAATTTAGGGTTTGATTTTGGGCAAGCTACTTACCCTCTCTGAGTCTCATCTAGAAAATGAGGACGATGCTATGTTTCTCACTGGGTTCAGGTAAGAATCCCTAAGGTGCTATGTTTAAAGCAGCGCGCATGATAAATGGTCTTAATATCTATTGGGCTCACTCAGCTTTCCCTTCTTTTCCTTTAGTTACTGTACGCACTGTGAGAGCTAAAGGCATCACTTCAGTTCTGATGTTTTGTGTAACCAGAGGTCAGAACTCAAGAAAAGACAGAACATGATTATTGAAGGCTGTAATCAGAATGAAAGGATCCCTTCTTCTAGAAGTTTGCAGTGTCAGATGGCGCTCACTGATTCAGACTGACAGCTACAACTGGGCAAACCAGCCCGAGACAAATAACAAATGTGTTAATTAGTGAAATGTAATGAATAAAGAAATGGTGCAAGAGTTTTTGGTGTGGTTGTGTGACGAATGACCCGTGCACGGCAGGTCCAGACAGGATGGGTTTTGGGGGTGGGGGATGAGAAAGAACCATCATCCTGGTCCAGCTTACTGGGAAAGGCTCTGTGAAGAAGTGTGATTTTAGAATTATTTGAATATTGGTAGGAGGCGGCTTTTGAACCTGGGGTGAAGTGGGTGTTCCGGGTAGAGGGTGTAGCCTGAGACACATTTCAAGGGACAGCCAGAGTAGAAAGAAGCAGACACCAAGCCACACATGATATTATTGAAAATTAGTAGCGAAGGAGCAAATCATGGATGGGGTCTGTGATTTTCTGAAAAGTTGGCAAATTGAGTCTTTCATAAATGCACAAATGTTTCCTCTGACGTGGATATCAGTTCGCTTTAGGGCCCAGACTTAGAATGAGGTGCAAGGGGCTTGGAGCCCTTCCAAAGGGGACCAGCAGTTGAAGCCTCCATGAGGGAAAGACAAAAGGATGGGACTAGTTAACTGGGGACAGCACGTGGTGTAGGAGAGACCTGGTGCCTTCTCATTTTCTTTTTCTTGTTGTTGTTGTGTTTTTTGGTTTTTTTTGAGATGGAGGTTCACTCTTGTTGCCCAGACTAGAGTATAACAGTGCAATCTCAGCTCACTGCAACCTCCGCCTCCTGGGTTCAAGCGATTCTCCTGCCTCAGCCTCCTGAGTAGCTGGGATTATAGGCATGTGCCACCACGCTCAGCTAAATTTTGTGCTTTTTAGTAGAGATGAGGTTTCTCCATGTTGGTCAGACTGGTCTCGAACCCCCAACCTCAGGTGATCCGCCCTACTCAGCCTCCCAAAGTGCTGGGATTACAGGGGTAAGCCACAGCAACTGGCGCCTTCTCATTTTCTTAATGACGGCTCTGGAAACCATGTGGTTGCTGCTTCTACTCCTGTGAATGGCAGAGCAGAAGAAAGGACTTTAGCTTCAGCAGAAGGATATAGAAGAGACAAGGGACAATCAGTGACTCATATGACATGCAACAAGAGCACAGTTTAATCAGAGGCCTGAGAAATTTCAAACCTACAAGCTTTTTCCAGACAGGAAAAACCCCTCTGTCTTCATGCCTCATTTGTTCACGATCCCTCAGTTTATGACATTTAATTAATGGACATTTACGAGATCCAAATTCATAATGCAGACTATAATCTTAGCATACTCAACACCCAAGGATTTGCAATGATATATTGTTCAGGTCCCCTTGAGCTTAAAGTTTCAGGAAACCAGCTCCCTCCCCCTGGAATTTTCTACTGGATTTCCCACAGACTCTACCCAGTTCTGCTCTCTCTTCTGTTCATACCAGCAACCGCCTTCCAAGATGGCTCACACAAACTGCGACTGAGCTGCTGGAGAGACATTCCCCTGTCACAGAACGTGGAGGAAGGAGACTGGAGGTGGAGGGCTTCTGCAGCAGCTAGGCGCAAACATACACTCACAAATTTGGGGAGTCCATTCTTAAAATAGATTATATAGATGATAATATGGCAGAGACTGCTGTATGTTCACTGAATCCTGTCTCTTTCTCCTCCCAGCATACAGTGAGTCGACATTTTCCAGTTTATCTTGCAGCCAATTGGAGCTGTATGACTAGTCTTGGGGAATGCAAACTAAGTAGGAGTGATGTGTGCCACTTCCAAACCTGGTCCTTAAGAAAACTCCTGCAAGATCCTCCATGTTCTCTTTCTTCCTTTGGCTACTGGCCAGATCCAGAAGATCTAGTGAAGGACAATAAGCCCTAGGGGACAGCAGACCTGGTCATCTGGGTCTGCTCAGCAGCCAAGGGAAGAAGGAGGACTAGGAAGGCATAGACGACACCAGAGCCTCTAGCCGGAAGGAGACTGAGTCCTGAGTGAGTGCATGGAACACCCCTTCCCCTACCAACTCACATGGGACTATGGTAAGAGAAAATAAACTTTCTGTTAGGCCACTGAGATTTGAGGAGGCTGTTACAGTACTTGGTCTTCCCTGGCCAACACACATGGAGATGAGAGATGAGAGAGCGGCTCCTGTCTGGGCTCCATACACCAGTGTGTGTTAAAATGGGTGCCTTAGAGCAAGACCTGGCCAGGCAGCCTGAGCTACCAGGCCAGAAATGATGAATGGAAATACACAGATGTTTAAAGAAATTAGGGGTAGCATCAAGTGAAAAAGTAAGGTAACACTTTAAAATCTATTCCATGCCAAGAGAATTCAATACGGAAAGAATATTCTTTTCAACAAATGGCACTGAGACAACAGAATATCCACATACAAAAAGATATAGTTGGATCTCTTCCTTATACTGTACACAAAAATTCACTCCAAATATATCATAGACCTAAATATAAGAGCTGAAACTACAAAACTCCTAGAAGAAAACAGGAGTAAGTCTTTGTGGACTTGGGTTAGGCAAAACCTTCTTATTATAACATCAAAAGCACAATAACAATAAAAATAAATTGGATTTCCATCAAAAGGAAAAACCTTTGTGATTCCAATGACACGATCACTAAAGTGAAGACAAGCCACACCATGGGAGAAAATTAATTGCAAATCATATATTTCATAAGAAACTTGTACCCAGAAGTGTTACAATTCGACAATAAAAAAGACAACTCGATTTAAAAATGAGCAAATAATGGGAATGGAATTTTCTCCAAAGAAGATATACAAAGGACAAATAAGCCTACAAAAAGATGCTAGTCATTACTAGTCATTAGGAAATACAAATCAAAACCACAGTGAGATACCATTACTAGTCAATAAGGAAATACAGATCGAAACCACAGTGAGATACCATTTCACACCCACTAGGATGCCTACAATAAAGAAATCAGATAATAACAAGTATTAGCGAGGGTGTAGAGAGATTGGAACCCTTGCACATTGCTGGTGGAAATATAAAATGGTGCAGCCTCTTTGGAAAATATTTTGCAGTTCTTCAAATAGTTAAACACAGAGTTAGCATATTACTCCCACAATTTCACTCCTAGGTAAGTGAATGGTCAACAGAAATGAAAACTTATGCATACATAAAATCTTGTACATGAATGTTCATAGCAGCATTTATTCACAATAGCCAAAAAGTGGAAACAACTCAAATGTCCGTCAACTGATGAAAGGACAAAAAAGGTACTATATCCGGTCAAGGGAATATTATGCAGCAATCAAAAGGAATGAAGTATGTGCTGACACATGCTGCAACATGGATGAACCTTGAAAACATTATGCTATGTGTAAGAAGTGGGTCAGAAAAGGCCACCTATTGTATGGTGCCATTTACATGAAATTTCCAGATAGACAAGTCTCTGGAGACCAAAAGAAGACTAGTGGCTGCCTCATTCTTGGAGGGGTGAGGAGAGGGAAGACTAGGGGAAAATGGGGAGTGACTGCTAATGGGCACAGGGTTTGTTTTTTTTTCTTGAAACAGAGTCTTGCTCTGTCATCCAAAATGGTATGCAGTGGCATGGTCTCAGCTTACTGCAACCTTTATCTCCCAGGTTCAAGCAATTCTCTTGCCTCAGCCTCCCAAGTAGCTGGAATTACAGTCATGCACCACCACTTCCGGCTAATTTTTGTATTTTTAGTAGAGATGGGGTTTCACCATGTTGGCCAGGCTGATCTCAAACTCCTGACCTCAGGTGATCTGACAGCCTCAGCCTCCCAAAGTGCTAGGATTATAGGCATGAGCCACCACACCCAGCCCCGGGGTTTCTTTTTAGGGTGATGAGCATGTTCTAAAATCGATTGTGGTGACAGCTGCACAACTTTGTGGATATACTAAAAATCATTGAATTGTACACTTTAAATGAATGAATTATATGGTCTGTGAATTATATCTTAATAAAGCGCTTAAAAATCTCTTCTGAATTATTTTCTGTTTCATTATATAATGACACATTTCCATCTACAGAATGTCATAATGCCCCAATACACAACAATTGGGTTGCAAATGAAGGGCCAGTGTTTTGGTCCAGCACACATTGCTGAGGATAGCTGTCCTCAGAGGCCACCAAGCTGGACTGCCCATAGCACCCCAAAGCCCACGGAAACGTAAGCAAATCTATTCCTAAGAAAGTTCCAAGGTGCTTTTGCAGTGACGTGTTAGTAAATGTTTGTTTATTTGTTTGTTTTGTTTTGTTTTGTTTTTGAGATAGAGTCTTGCTCTGTGGCCAGGCTGGAGTGCAGTGGCATGATCTCTGCTCACTGCAACCTCTGCCTCCCAGGTTTAAGCAATTATCCTGTCCCTGCCTCCTGAGTAGCTGGAATTACAGGCGAGCACCACCACATCCAGCTAATTTTTATATTTTTAGTAGAGACAGGATTTAATGATGTGGCCAGGCTGGTCTCAAACTCCTGACCTCAGGTGATCCACCCTCCTTGGCCTCCCAAAGTGCTGGGATTACAGGCGTGTGCTACCACGCCCGGCCACTAGTAAACGTTTAATACCTGACTCTGGTAGGGGTGGGAAAAAAAAAAAAGAAAGAAGCCAAAGCCCCGATTTGCAGCATTTACTGATTTCCCTAATGCCAGCACTCCCACCCTGGCCAATTGCAAGCTACCAACATGAGGCCACTGAACATAGGGTCGAGGAAGAGATAGGTGATAGAATTCCATCTATAATATTTCCACCATACAGATTTAACAGATATAAGTAACCCCACAAGCATAACAAATAATAAAATATGTAAAAATTACAAGTTTTGAACATTTAACACTTTTTTTTTTTTTGAGCTGGAGTCTCTTTTTGTTGCCCAGGCTGGAATGCAGTGGCCTGACCTTGGCTCACTGCAACCTCCACCTCCCAGGTTCAAGGAATTCTCCTGCCTCAGCCTCCTAAGTACCTGGGATTACAGGCATGCACTAACATGCCCAGCTGATTTTTTGTATTTTTAGTAGAGATGGGGTTTCACCATGTTGGCCAGGCTGGTCTCGAACTCCTAACCCTGTGATCTGCCCACCGTGGACTCCCAAAGTGCTGAGATTACAGGCTTGAGCCACTGCTCCCGGCAACACTTTTATTTTAATATAATTTATTTAATTGTAACTTTGTATAATTTTTAGTAATGATGTGTTTATCAGCCGTTTGGTAAATTTCCTGAAAACTTAACAGCTGGCTCTGGTGAGTTGGTCTCTAGCGACCACTGGGTCTCTAAGTTTATTTGAGTCTGTGGCTGGTTACAGGAAGAGGAGCAAATAAGCAAAGTTCCTCTGTCTTCTTACCACTCCCTTATCCAGCATGCCTTTCCCGTGAATCGACAGAACGCTCCTGCCTCCCTAATCCAGAATCAGGCAACTCCCGGAAGACTGTAAATTGATTGGGAGTTTTCTTTTTCTTCTTATTTAAATGAAATTTCTGGCTTTATGGTTTTATTCACCATATTCACCTTCATTTCCTAATATTCTGCCCCATCCCAGTCCATGCCCAAGTACAAGTAACAAGGGAACAAGAAGGGGGCAGGCAGGGGGTCCAGCTGATTTAATACCTTCTGTGAATTCTTCCGAAAGACGATGCTTAGGTCCCTTCAGTTCACCATCAATGAATTTTGAAGTTATAAGCAATTTGGCTTGAATCTGTCACCTCTGCCCCACCCCACCCCCAACCAGAGTCAAGTGAACTCTGGCAATTCCTTGCAAAAAGTCTGCAGACATTTTCAGGCTGTTAGCCCTCAAAGCTTGCGGTCATACATTTAGAACAAAATTCAGGCTTGTTTTGTTTGCCTCTTTTGTCAAAACAAATGGAACCTTTAAAGACAGAGCGAGGGCTGCTCGTGGCCTCCTAGGAAGACAAGGGTACAGAGGCCTCTCCCTTCTTCTCCTGGTGAGCTGGTGCCCATCCTGGACCCCCAGGGAGGATGAAGCAGTCCTGTCTCGATGCCCCCACAGCTCTGTTTACTTTTCCATTACTGAACTCAGTCAATGAACACTTACTGAGGCCGGGCACGGTGGCTCACGACTGCGTGTAATCCCAGCACTTTGAGAGGCTGAGGCAGGTGGATCACAAGGTCAAGAGTTCGAGACCAGTTTGACCAATATGGTGAAACCCCATCTCTACTAAAAATACACAAAAAATTAGCTGGGTGTGGTGGTGCATACTTGTAATCCCAGCTACTCGGGAAGCTGAGGCAAGAGAATTGCTTGAACCTGGGAGGCAGAGGTTGCAGTGAGCCAAGGTCGCGCCACTGCACTCCAGCCTGGGTGATACAGTGAGACTCTGTCTCAAAAATAATAATAATAAATATAAATAAATAAATACTGAGAACCCAGTATGTGCTAGGTAGCTGGATATACAGTCATGAAAGGAACAAGTGCCTGTCCCAGGGGCCCTAGAAGTCTGTTGGGAGAACTCATTACTTTGAATTCTGGCTCCTCATGTACCTCACATACAGGTTTACAGGTTTAAGTCGATAACGTGAGGAGTCCATACCGCACACCATGATGGGTTTCTAGAGCACTGTCGTGGGTACTCAGGAAAGTCTGTTGAATGAATGAAACGGATCTACAGAGGCAGGCTGTTCCATGCCCCAGGTCTCTGAAAGCTCTTAATGAAAGATCTACCCTAAAGGCACCTTAAAGTCTTTAATCTTCCAGAATCCAGACACAAATATCCCAACAGAAATCTTCCCCATGACTTACTCACGTATCCTTAAGCCACAGATTGACTTCATTGCCACAGATCCGTGAATGAATACGTGAATCAGTAACTTAAGAGCGGCTTAAATTTCTGGGTCAGAGACACCCTGAAAAGAGAAGAAAATGATTGTTTAAAAGACATTTTAAGATTCCTGGAGGCTGTAGGAAGAAAAAGACTTCTGGGAGGGGGTCTATTTTCAACCAGCCATTGCATAAGAATTTAAGAAAAGGGTTTTTGTTGTTGCTTTGTTAATTGAAAGAACAAAAAGAACAGATGGGAATTTTCAAAGCCCTTTAAGCCATGCGCATATATCATCTGCATCACTGTAAATATATGTGACATACAATCAAACACCCGTTAAGAGATGCAAAATCACCCAGAGTCCATGCACACACTTACACATGTGCAGTCACCAATGATCTGGAGGACCACCGGGGTCTTTTGATTTTAACAAATGAGTTCTGGAAAAGAGAAAAATATTTGATAGGCAACACTGAATAGCAATTTTACAGGCATAGTTAGTATAAACCCACTGGACTTTTGTTAATTAGGTGCATTCTCTTATAGCATTTAAAATGATCTCCTCGATGTTTGATTTTGCACAAATCAAATGGGACCTCCCTATTTTGGAGCATAGGTTATCTGATGTAATTTCCTCCTTTTGTCTATAGAGATATATTCCAGAAAGGTCAGTTGTATATGTCCTGTCCAAAATAGCTTTCCATCAAACAGGAAAAGCAATTAGAAAACAAGAATCTATCTACATAATGCATCACATGACTCTACAAACCACTAGATGTGTACAGCAATAATAACTGCTTCACTTGTACAAGGAAGTACTATCTTCATGGTCATTCAAGAGATGGAACTTTAGACACTACAGCTCTGCGTCCAAGGGATCACAGAATGAGTTAGAAGGCATCATATAGGTCTCTTTTAGAGAGAGGAGCGCTTAGAATTACAGAAGAGCTGAATATAGGGAACACTTTACAAAGCAGACAAGGAGGCCAGGTGTAGTGGCTGACACCTGTAATTCCGGCACTTTGGGAGGCAGAGGCGGGCGGATCACAAGGTCAGGAGTTTGAGACCAGCCTGGCCAATATGGTGAAACCCCATCTCTACTAAAATTACAAAAATTAGCCAGGTGTGGTGGTGGGTACCTGTAATCCCCCAGCTACTCGGGAGGCTGAGGCAAGAAAATCACTTGAACCCAGGAGGTGGAGGTTGCAGTGAGCCGAGATCACGCCACTGCACTCCAGCCTGGGTGACAGAGTGAGATTCCATCCCAAAACAACAACAAACAGTAGGCAAAGAAACAGCCTTGTATATGCAAGGAAACTGAGGCCCACAAAGATTTTGGCACTCATATGGGGTCCATCAGCATCCTTAATGAAATTGAATAGGTGTTTGCCTTTGCTAATCTATTCTCCATCTTTCTTCTGCTCTTTGATCTAGGAGGCTGATCTGCACAGGCAATGTTAGTGGTTCTCAAAGTGTGGTACCCAGACCACCTTGGAACTTGTTAAAAATACAAATTCTCAGGCCCCACCAGAACCTACTGAATCAGACACACTGGGGTGGAGTCCAGCAATCTGTGTTGTACCAGGCCTTCCAGGGAGTGCTGATGTTTGCTGAAGTTAGAGAGCCCCGGACGACAACTGACAGGCCCCTTAGCCACGGGCTTCCCTCTGGCAGGAGGTCCCAGATAAAAGGAGTGAGTTCAGGGTTGTTTTTTTTTTCCCAGGTTTGTTCCCCGTGGGATAGTCTAGGACTGGCTGCATCAGGGCACCAATGTCACTGACATGGTACCCAAGGCAGCCACTGAGCGATGTGGCCCCTTCCTTCCGGAGCCTGGGCCCACTCCCTCGCCTCCCCCTGTAGGTCTGGGGATGGTGACAGTCCCTGTTACTTGCTCCAGATCACTGCTACATTCCTCAAGGTCCCCCTACACTCCACTCGCATCTTTGTAAAGTGTCCCTATATTTGACCCTCCTCTAACTCTCCTAATTTAGATGTACCATCTGGGATATTCACCTGGTTCACATCCAGATAGGAAGTTGTTGTCTGGGTCATGGGAATGGAGCATGGCATGGCACCACGAGAATTTTCTCAGATGGGATAAGAATCTTTCTGTCTCTCTTCCACCCCAGTAGCACAAATGGCACTGGGATATTCCTAAATACCATATTTATAGCAAAAGTACATACAACATATGGATACCAAATATGACCATGACATTTATTGTGTCATTCCCAAGACAAAACGTATTTCTCCCCATAGATGGCCTAGCTTGAGTTTCATTTTTACTTCCTCTCCCCTGTCATTGGCAGGTACCATGTGGCAAAAACAACTTGGCTTGCTCTGGCTCAAGACCCTCTCCAAGAGCCCTGATCAGCCTTTATCTCCTCAACCCTTGGCTCACAAACTCTTTTCCCTTTAATCCACCTTGCCTCTTCTTGTTTTTATATTGTGATAAAATACATGTAATTTTAAAAATTTACCATCTTATCATTTTTTAGTGTACAGCTCAGTGGCATTAAGTACATTCACAGTGTTGTGTTACCACCAACCACCAACCATCCACAGACCTCTTTTCATCCTGTAAAACTGAAGCTCTGTATCCATTAAACAGCTCCTCTCTTCCCCTCCCCAGTCCCAGGCCCTGGGAACCACCTTTCTACTTTCTGTCTGTATAAATTCGATGGATAAGTACATTGATATGAGTGGAATCGCACTGTATTTGTCTTTTGGTAACTGGCTACTTTAACTTAGCACCATATTCTCAAGGTTCATCCATGCTGTAGCACATGTTTCAGAATTTCCTTGTAAAGTTGAGAGTGTTTCATTGCATGCATGTATCACATTTTGTTTATCTGTTCACTGCTGATGGGCACTTGGGTTGGTTGCTTCCGTGTTTTAGCTATTATGAATGATGCTACTATGAACATGAGTCTACACATATCTTCTTGAGATTCTGCTTTAAATTCTTTGGAGTTTATACCTAGAAGTGGAATTGCTGGATCATATGGTAGCTCTATTTTCAGTTTTTTGAGGAACTGTCATACTGTTTCCTGCAGCGGCTGCATCCTTTTACATTCCCATCAGCAGTGCACACAAGTTCCAATTGCTCCACATCCTCACCAACACGCTAATTATTTTTATAGTAGTCATCACTGGAGTGCAATGGCACGATCTCAGCTCACCGCAACCTCCGCCTCCTGGGTTCAGGCAATTCTCCTGCCTCACCCTCCTGAGTCGCTGGGATTACAGGCACGCGCCACCATGCCCAGCTAATGTTTTGTATTTTTAGTAGGGAGGGGGTTTCACCATGTTGACCAGGATGGTCTCGATCTCTTGACCTCGTGATCCACCCACCTCGGCCTCCCAAAGTGCTGGGATTACAGGCTTGAGCCACCGCGCCCGGCTGTGGTTCTGTTTTTATAAATCTTCCAGATTATAATGTTATTTCTTCCACCTAGAATGCCATCCCTATATGGCTATTAAATATCTTGCTGGTTGAAATCAATCTCCTCCAGCTTCCTATTATCCTAACAAGTTGTACTTTAATTTTAACACCTACCACCCCCTCCCTTATGCTCTCAGTGGCTTTTTTTTTTTTTTCATTTGCCTATCTGTTCAATTTGGATGCGAGTTTGAGGACAGATGTCTTTGATTGTTCATCTTTATATCTCCCAGTGTGTTTGGCCCAAAGCATTACACAGTGTAGGCTCTAAAATCCCAACTGACTTGAAATACTGGAGGTCATCCACTTAGTGGAAAACCCAAAACCAGACGCAGGTTTTGGGCCTTACTCTTAGTTCAGTACTCTCTCCGCTGGTGAGGGACGTTAGAACCACATTAAAAACAAACCCGTAAACTGCAAAAATTTTTTCCCATTCTGTTGGTTGCTGATTCACTCTAATGACTGTTTCTTTTGCTGTGCAGAAGCTGTGGAGTTTGATTAGGTCCCATTTGTCTATTTTGGCTTTTGTTGTCAATGCTTTTGGTGTTTTGGTCATGAAGTCCTTGCCTACACCTATGTCCTCAATGGTTTTGCCTAGATTTTCTTCTAGTGTATAAATGGAAAAAAAAAAAAAAAATCCCATGTCAGGCTGGAAAAGGAGATGTGGCTTCCTGACATTGATTACCCACTCTCGGTTTCATCCTTAACATATTCACACACACACACACACAAACACCAGCATTGCGCTCTCAAACCCACGAAGTTCATGCTGTGGTCCATGAAGATCAGAGTAACTGGTGCTCTGGAAATCAGCTCTAAACTGGTGCCACATCCTGCACTAACAGCCCTGCCTTTAGACCAGACGGAGGCAGATGTTACAGTTTTCCTCATTGTCGCTTGCCCTGGTGTCTTTCGTTTTCATCCTGATGTGTTTCAGTGCGCTTCCCCTCCTGTGAGGAATTGATGCGTATGTATTATCTATCCTGATAAATATATCTGTGCTCTCACAGAAAATTCAGAAGTTAAATTAAAGGTCAGGAAGTCGATGTAGCCTGGTGTTAAAGTCTTTCGTGATGCTGTAAAAAAACTGGCCCCAAACATCTGTCATTCACCCACCACTTTCCTTTAATCTGGGGAATGGGTTTATTCATTGTTTTGCCTTCGTGTCAGCTCTTCACGGTTTTATCCACAGGGCTTTTCCAGAGATTGGGATTCAGCCCCTGATCCAGCGGCCAACATCCTGCTGACAAGATGCCATAAGCGCCAAGGACCACTCAGATCTTCAAGAAAGCAGCTCTTCTTATCACGTCAGGGAAGAGGCTTACTTTTGGCACTAAAGCACCAATTGGGATGTGATGAGGTCACAGGATAAAGGCTACTTCCTGTCTTGCTTTGATTTCTTTAGAGACTCTACAGAGGAAAGTAGATAGAGATGGGAAAGCCCACGTTCTTCCTTTTAAAGGACTTCTCAGGGAACTCACTGCTCTTACCGCTGTCCGGGTTTGAGTTAGTCATCTTACTCGTTAGTTCCATACACCCTTTGAATAGGCCTGTGATTGTGTTAGAGGTCACACCGACAATCTAAAGAACTTGCATTCAACCGTTTCCTTCCTAATTGACATTGCTGGGCCTGGGTGGCAGGGCCATGTGTCAACAGCCAAGACAAATCCATTGTGTTCTTTACTTGTAAGTTAATGAATCAATGGCTGTTGATTTTGGAGCCATATCTTGATCCCTTGGTGGGTGCTCTTGTCCTCCCTGCCACCCTAATTTCCTGTCAGTGCCTGTCCCAGTGGGAATACCACACATCTCATCTCATCTGCGTCTTGGAGAGATAGGGCATGACAGGGTTTTTCCAGGACTCTGCTGCCATTTTCCATGAAAACTTCCAGGCGTTCCCTTGTTAGGGATTACTTCCTTTTATCACCAGGCTCCCTCCTAGTCAGGGGTACTTTCCTCAGTCAATTTCAAGCCACATGGGTCATAGATTCCTTGATAAAGACTTCCTGCTCATTGTAGCTGGTTCTTGCCCTCATTTCTGTGGACTAGACCCCAAGCCAGAAGACAAACATTGGGGGCAGTTGCTGTCATTTGATTCAAAAATACACTGAAGTGGGAGTCCAGTCTAATTCAGAACTGAAGTTTATTCTCTGTGCCTTAATTCACCTGCCTGTCCATACCACCATAATAAGACCATCCCACCACCATGGGACAAGGGAAGGAGGGAGGCAATTATGGAACAGGGGTTAAAGGTAAAGGCTTTAAAATCACAGTGCCCAGTCTCCTTACTTGTCTCTGCCATTGGTTGTGTGACCTCAGGCAAGTTAACTGGCCTCTCTAAAAGTCAGTTTGTTCATCTGTAAAATGGAGATATCTCACTGAATCTTCACAACAGTCATGTAAAGCTAATTCAGCTCAAACATTTAGTGAAGTATTAGACATACAGTAAGTAGAGGATGTTGTTTTTATCTTATATGAAGTCATTAGTCATCTGAAAGAGTGCAGCTCTAATCACCTGGTATGGTTATAAGAAGCCATTTCCAGAGCCCTCTTCCACAGACAGCTTTGATCACTGGAGCATCAAGCAGTACCCCTCAGGTTCATTATCAGCCTGAGATAGCAAATAGCAAAGAAGTATTCTTGTTTTCTAAATCCAGTTCCTCTGTTGCCCAAACCTACCCTTGTCCAAAGGCTTCTTCTTGTCTACCCCATTCAGAATCTGATGGGTGAAACTGGATCAGTGGGAAAGCTATTCTAAGATGAGAATTAATTCAGTTAGATCATATGCTGGCCCCACTGTGAGACATTAGGGGCACAACCTTGAGCCAGGCAGACATGGTCTCTGACCTCAAGGGACTTACAGTTTGGGTTAGAGAGTAATATAGACCCTCTGCTTCAGCCACACAGCTTCTTTACCATTTCCTGGATATGTCCAGCACATTTCTGCCCCAGAGCCTTTGCAGTGGCTGCTTCTACACTTGAACATTATGCTCCCAGACACCTTCAAGATGTGCTTCCTCCATTCCTTCAAATCTCTAATCAAATGTTCCCTTGTTGTTATTTGTGGGCTCTCCATGCGATGAGCCCCTGGGCAGCTGTGGCAATGCTCTGGCTAAGTCACCTCTGAGGCTACACCTGTGTCTGCACTATCCTTCCTCCCCTATACTTCACAAATGTCTCCCTGGCCATTGAAACCACCTCCACAATCCTTCTGTCTTCCCTGGAATCTCTTCGGTAAGAAAGGTGATTTCCCTGTGACCCACCCTGCCTAAGTATGTTCCACCCACGATCCATTCCCTCAAAAAA
This sequence comes from Cebus imitator, assembly GCF_001604975.1. Classification (NCBI taxonomy): domain Eukaryota; kingdom Metazoa; phylum Chordata; class Mammalia; order Primates; family Cebidae; genus Cebus; species Cebus imitator. Next base: position 2,645,914 of record NW_016107418.1, on the reverse strand, counting down.
CACCTTCCTGTGGCTGGCACCAAGTGAATTGTCTGCTGTCTGCCCTTGGTTCCTCCGCATGTCTGTGGGCTGATTTATCAGTATGCTTCCAGAGGTCAAGAACTATCTGTTTATTTGCACAAGTATCATTACAAGGCAAATGCATAAATAAGCCCAATGAGGAAACACAGATAAACTTAGCGCCTATCCCAGAGAAGTTACTGGTATTAAAGGACAGATTGTTTTCTCTGAGAAGTAGTGTGTGAATGTGGTTTCCAGCTGAATCCTCCCCCCAGCCACTTATATCCCCTTTCTTTGCAGGTGGCCACCGTTGCCTGTTGCATGTGCTTTTTTTTTTTTTCCCCAGAGGTTTTGTAAAAAGCTTAAGCAGGGCTTTCACTATGGAAGACAAATTACTAAAGCCCGCTTCATAGTCACATGTGGAAATGACTTTCTTTCCTTCTCTTCTCATCCCAGCCAATGCCTTTCTTTACTTTCACACTGAGTTATTTCAACTCAAAAGAGAAAATAAATCAACGTAACAAAAAGAGTTTAAATGAATGTACCCTCCCCACTGTGGACAACTTTATAAAGAATTTCACTTAGCCGAGAGCAGCAGAGTCCTCCTAGCTGCTGAGATGTTAGCCTGAAGCCAATTCCTCTATAATGTAATTTCTTCGCTAATGAAAAGGCATATGGAATTATAATATTGGATATAATTATGTATTTTAAAGTCTATTATAGGCTGGGCATGGTGACTCATGCCTGTAATCCCAGCACTTTGGGAGGCCAAGGTGGGTGGATCACCTAAGGTGAGAAGTTCGAGACCAGCTTGGCCAATATGGTGAAAGCCCGTCTCTACCAAAAAACACAAAAATTAGCTGGGCATGGTGGGCGCTTGTAATCCCAGCTACTTGAGAGGCTGAGGCAGGAGAATCACTTGAACTCAGGAGGTAGAGGTTAAAGTGACCCAAGATGGTGCCCCTGCACTCCCTGTGACAGAAGGAGACTGTCTCAAAAATAAATAAATAAATAAATAAAGTCTATCATAGGAAAAAATCCACCAACACTAGCACACCAGTACAAATGTACATATATAAAACATATGAATATATGTATATTTATATACAAAGTATGTGTATATTTTAAGGTAGTAGGAATATGAATGAAAGAGCCTTGCTCTGTTGCCCAGGCTGGAGTGCAGTGGTGTGATCTCGGCTCACTGCCACCTCTACCTCCCAGGTTCAAGCGATTCTCCCACCTCAGCCTCTCAAATAGCTAGTAGTACAGCCATGTGCCACCACACCCAGCTAATTTTTGTATTTTTAGTAGAGGTGGCATTTCCCCATATTGGCTAGGCCGGTCTCAAACTGCTGACCTCAGGTAATTGGCCGGCTTGGTCTCCCAAAGTGCTGGGATTACAGGTGTAAGCCACTGTGCTGGGCCTATTTTTTATATTTAAATTTTATTTTTTGTATTTTTATAATAAAAATATAGAATATACTTTACAATTTATAATATTTTGTTTGATTTATTTGTCCGGTTCTCACTCTGCATGCGTATTTAAATATTAATTATACTACATTAAGAAAAGTAATAAACTCTTTGATTCAAATACATTCAGCAAACGAAATCCATTCCTGTCTTGTCTATACATTTATTTCTTGAGAGCACAGAGAGTACCATACAAAGTGGTGATTCTCTTGCTTGCCTGAATATTGGGATCACCTGGGGAACTTTAGAAAAAGACTAATGTTTAAGTCCCAGGAGCAGAGAATTTGAGGTAGTTGCTCTGCAGTGTGGCCTGGTTTGGGATTTTTTTTACAAGCCTCCCAAGTAATTGTAATTTGCACTGAAGATTGAAAACATCTGATTTAAAAAAGAAACCAGGAATGAACACCATTGAGAATTCATCAGAATAAAGCATCTGACAGAGTATCTTTATCGAATACAACCCACCTTGTTTTGCAGTTCAAGAATGAAAAATGCCCCAGAATTTAAATAGTTCATTAGAAATAATAATGATCCCCACTGCTTAATATGTGCCTGGCAATTTTACACCTGTTATCTCTAATCATCATAAGAACACTGAAAGGTAAATAGCATAAGACCCATTTTTAAAAATTAAACAGTTACATATTTATTTTTATGTTTTCCTTCCAACTTTTATTTTAAAATCAGGGGCACATGTGCAGGTTTGTTACATGGGTGAGTTGCATGTTGCTGGGTTTTGTTGTGCAAATTATTTCATCACCCAGGTAGTGAGCACAGTACCTGATTAGGAAGTTTTTCAATTCTCACCCTCCTCCCACCCTTCAACTTCAAGTAGGCCCCAGTGCCTGTGGTTTCCTTCTTCATGTCTATATGTACTCAGTATTTAGCTCCCACTTACAAATGAGAACACGCGGTATTTGGTTTTCCGTTCCTGTATTAATTTGCTTAGGATAATGGCCTCCAGCTGTAACCATGTTGCTCCAAAGAACATGCTCTCATTCTTTTTTCTGGCTGTGTAGTATTCCATGGTGTATATGTACCCCATTTTCTTTTTTTTTTTTTTTTTTTTGAGGCGGAGTTTCACTCTTGTTGCCCAGGCTGGAGTGCAATGGTGCGATCTCGGCTCACCAAAACCTCCACCTTCTGGGTTCAAGTGATTCTCCTGTCTCAGCCTCCTAAGTAGCTGGGATTACAGGCATGCATCACCACACCCAGCTAATTTTTTGTATTTTTAGTAGAGACAAGGTTTCTCCATCTTGGTCAGGCTGGTCTTGAACTCCCAATCTCAGGTGATCCGCCCGCCTTGGCCTTGCAAAGTGCTGGGATTACAGGAGTGAGCCACCGCACCTGATATGTACCCCATTTTCTTTAACCAGTCCACTGCTGATGGGCATCTAGGTTGATTTCCTGTCTTCGCTATTGTGAGCAGGGCTGCAATGAACACACGTGTGCATGTATCTTTATGATAAGTGATTTATATTCCTTTGGGTCTATGCCAGTCATGGGATTGCTGGGTCAAATGGTAGCTTTGTTTTAATTATTTGAGAAATCTCCAAACTGCTTTCTGCAGTGGCTGAACTCATTTACAGTCCCACCAGCAGTATAAGTACTCCCTTTTCTCTGCAATCTCTGCTATTTTTGGAGTTTTGAATACTAGCCATTCTGACTGGTGTGAGATGGCATCTCATTGTGGTTTTGATTTGCATTTCTCTGATGACAGTGATGTGCAGCATTTTGTTCCATATGCTGGTTGCCCATGTGTGTGTCTTCTTGCATGAGACCCATTTTAAAGATGAGGCTTAAAGAAGTAATTTGCCCAAGAACACGCAGCTCTGCTAGGAGGGGTTGGAGACTGAAACACAGCTCAGATGCCAAAGCCTGCGCTTAGCCACTATCCCACATCGCTTTCAACTAAAAAAAAGATGCAACTGTTTTGCAGAACAATGCAGAGAGTGTGATTTAACTTTTGTGAAAACAAATAGCCCTCAGTGTGCAGGCATCAAAAAAAAGTCTGAACAGATGCTCATCAAACAGCCGACACCCCTCTTGGGGGGCAGGTGTATCACTTTTTACTCTAAATACTTAACATATTTCTGTTGTGTGAGTGTTTTTTTACAACGAACATTAATTTTATTTGCAATTTATACTTTATAAAAAGTATACATTGCAGTAATTACCAATTATTACTGAATTGGAATATTGGTAATACTTGGTCATTATAACCAATTGGAGATAACCATCACTGCTAGTTACCAATACTAGTTATCTCCATTACCAATATGGAGGCAACTATCAATACTAGTGTGATGGTTAAGGGCAAGCCTCTAGAGTCAGGCCAAGCAGGCAGCATTCCTAACTCCCTTTGCCGTCACTTCCCTAAACCTTTAAACCCTTTTCTGTCAACTGAGGAGAATCATAGTACCCACCTCAGAAATTTTGTGAGGAATGGATATCCTCACAAAAGGAATATTACCTAAATTACTTACCATCATTGTAGTAATAATCAATGTAGTTCTTTTTACTGAAATATCTTTAAATTTCTTATTTAAGCCTGGCAGCCATCCTATGGTAACTCCCGTTTTTGCCAGTGGGAAACCAAGGTCTAAATCATCCAATACATGAATGGCTGTTAACATTTCCTTGTGCCAGCTAGTTCTGCTCCGACTCTCTGGGTTCTTGGGAGGTTCCTAATTTGGACAATGACTATGTCTTTTTTTTTTTTTTCCTTTTTTTGACAGAGCCTCACTCTGTCACCCAGGCTGGAGTGCAGGGGTACCATCTCGGCTCACTGCAACCTCCGCCTCCTGGGTTCAAGCATTCTCCTGCCTCAGCCTCCATAGTAGCTGGGATTACAGATGCCTGCCACCATGCTGACTAGTTTTTGTATTTTTGGTAGTGACAGGCTTTCACCATGTTGGCCAGGCTGGTCTTGATTTCCTGGCCTCAGGAGTTCACTGCAGGGGGGCCCAGCCCCGGTTTTGATCGAACCTCATTTATAAAACCCTCCTCAGCCACCCTCCTCACTTCACCAGAAGTGACTGCAGGAGACCAACAGCCCACCTTGCGATTTCTAAATGTGAGGGCAGGCCTGGGTCAAAAGCAGGGACATGCTTTTGTTTTGAGCATGAGAGGGAACAAACAAGCTTTGCAGACGGCTTGGCCCTGGACGGTAAGGATGGGGAAGCCACGGAGACATGTGTTAAGTTACCAGGACTTGATGTGAGCCAGACGTGACTGTATGGGCAAGACCCAGGGGAAAGTGCCTGGATTCCAACACTCCTTAAGACCGTGCAACTTCTCATGTAAAAGGCCCCATATGTAACCGCTACTTCTGACATCTCCTGAGGAACGCCCGCTTCCTGGAGGAAGTCGGTTGCAAATTAAAGGAGGAAGGAGAAATTGATCTTCCTCTGCAGGAAGCAGGGAGATCCTCGGTGTCTCCATGGCCCTTTCATTTGAACACGTAGCTGTGGAAACCAGGGTTCAGTTCGAGTTAATTAGGAGCATCTACGTAGGAGAAAGTTCCCAAGCAGGATGCTGAAGTGGAAGGAGCAGCTGGCCGAGCGCACGTAGGGGCTCAGCTGTCCTGCTGGGCCGCCAGGGCAAGTGGGATATGGGATCCAGATTACAACGTGGTGCCGGCATCCCAGACAGAAAAACAGACACGTTCGAGAAAACACACGTGCCTTCCCTCTCACACACACACAGAGGATGGGAACACAAAACACAGGACGCTGCCCTATAGACCAGATACCTTAATAATAAGAAAAAGATCCATGTCCTTGTAAGAGTGAGATCAGAGAACACCGAAAAGTTAGCAACCCTCTTACATCCATTTGGGACAAGCATGAAATTGAAGGGCCAGTCCATCTTATTTTAATAAAGGGAGAAACATAGTTGGTTAGGGGAGAGTGTGTAAAGGAAGATGATATCTTTGTGAGCATGAAGGACGTTATCAGAGATTCTGTGAGTGTCTGTGAATGAAAGAGCTCATCAAGGAAGGAGGTTAAGGTCTAAGAGCAGATTCCTGGGATGGGAAAGAATGAAGCAAGAATCAGAAACAGGCAATGAGAAGGTGACACAGAGAAGGTGTGAGAGGCTTTGGGGTGGAGCTCATGTGGACCACGTGACCTTTGGCTATGTCGTCTCTCTTCTCCCCTTGAACCTGGGGTAGTTTCTTAAATTCTCTCTAAGGATGCAGAATTCTTTCTTTTGCTTTTAATTTTACTTTAGATTCAAGGGGTACATGTGCACATTTGTTACGTGAGTATATTGCATGATGCTGAGGTTTAGGCTTCTAATGAGCCCATCACTCAAGCAGTGAACCCAGTACCCAACAGGCAGTTTTTCAACCCCTGATCTCCTCCCTCCCTCCCCCGTTTTGGAATCCCCAGTGTCTATTGATCCCATCTTCATGTCCATGAGTACCCAATGTTTAGTTCCCACTTATAAGTGAGAAGGTGTGATTTTGGTTTGCTGTTTCTGCATTAGTTCACTTAGGATAATGGCCTCCAGCTCCATCCATGTTGCTGTGAAGGACATGATCTTGTTCTTCTTTTATGGCTGCATGGATGCAGAATTCTGAGCCTCAGAAAGGTGGAGTAACATGATCAGCTTGCACAGTGGTAGAGAGGACAGAGATAGAAATCCAACTCAGTTCTGCCTGGTGCCAAAGCTCCACCACCATGTTGCTAACCAAGGCAAGGAGGAAGCCCGTGACACCTTAAGTAAACAGCCTAAGAAAGTTGAGAGCAATGTGCAAGTATTAAGTCAGCCTGTGACTGACCCTGTCAACGACCCTGACATTTTAAGAGGGACTGGCTTGTGTTGGGCCATGCGTGTTCTACGTGACACAGTGGCTGGGTAGGATATTTTAATATTTTGGCATATTGTTTTTCTGGGTGTGGTGCACTATTGTTACACATGCTACACACCCAGACAACATTGTGTGAGGGTTGCTGCTTACCTGGAAACTCCAGGGACGGGGATTTGAACTGCAATCATCAGAAGAGGTCCACCCAGCACAGGTATCTTGCTATCATAATAGCTGCAGGCTGTCCTCAACTCAGGACTTTATGAAGATAACAAAAGGAGGTATCGAGGGAGTTTGGACCCATGCTATGAAATAAAACCAACACAGTTCATTTCCGGTTAACTTCTGATTTTACACAACAAACCACACACGGCATAAAAAGGCATTTTGGCAAAAACCCCCAAATTTTTCTCACTAATGGATAGGAAAAACTCAGCCTGGAATGGCTCAGGAAATGTCCTCTGTTCCAGCCTTGGCTAAATTCTTCTTCATCTTGGGTCTCCAGGTTCTAGTGATTCTCCTATGCGTATTCCACAATGATCTGGTCATACCTCTCTAGTAATGCTTCTGTCTCTACACGGGAACTTGTTCCAATTTCACTTTGAGCATCAGATATTTAGCAATAGTATTCCTAAGAAGGTTTGTTTCTCCTTCCCTTGGGGCTAACCAAGATGCCTGTTGTTCATGACGTCTACTTTTTGCAAAAAGCTTCTCCATGTTTTTGAGGCCTAGCATATCTGAGAACCCGAAGTTCCAGTTAGTTGTATTTGATTTCTTCCTAATTTGTGTGCTCAGGAGGGAATATGTTCAGCTTCTTTTGACAAGAAGAGTGACCTTTTTATTTGGGACCTCTCTTTCATCAAAAACAGTAATGCAGAACCAGGCGTGGTGACACGCACCTATAGTCCCTGACACCTGGGAGCCTGGGGTTTGAGCCAAGGAGGGCGAGGCCAGCTGCAACACGGTGAGACTCTATCTCAAAATAACAACAACAACAACAACAATGAAACGCTGGGCCACTTCTTGTGTAGCCCTACTACACAAGGCGTTAGCAACTCAGGGCGTTACTGTTAACCATTTATGCTCAGTATTGTGTGGGCTGCAATGAGACACACTGCTATATCTTAGAAGGGTCTGGGTTCTTAAAAAGGAACCATTTAGGTTTTGGTGATAGTGGAATTAAATGTAGCACATTTAACTGAGCTAAAATGCAAACGCCTTTTATGTGCTGATGGTTAGAAGCTTCACATACATGCTTTCATTTCATCCTCAGAATATCTTTATGAGGGGGTGTTCTATGCCGATCTTACAGACAAAGAAACTGAGACTCTAAGAAATTAGGTGACTTGTGCAAAGGCACAGCCACACAGTCACTAGGAGCAGATCTTGGATTTTTTCTTTTTAAATCGAGGTAGAAATGTCTAACATAAAATGTACCGTCTTAACTGTTTTCCAATGTACAATACGGCAGTGTTAATTACATGCATATTGGGCAACAGTTGCCAGAACTTCTTCATCTTGCAAAACTGAAACTGTTCAATTAAACCACAACTCCTCCTTCCTTTTTTCTCCCAGCTTCTGGTAACCACCATTCTACTTTACATTTCTATGAGTTGGATGGTCTTGGGTACCTCATCTAAGCGGAATCATGCAGTGTTTGTCTTTCTGATACTGGCTTATTTAACTTAGCATAACATCTGCAAGATCCATCCATATTGTAGCATATGTCAGAATTCCTGTTTTTTTAAGGCTGAATTACAGTTCATTGTATGGAGAGACCACATTTTCTTTCCAGATCTAGGATTTTAATCCAAGTTCGTGAGTCTCCAAATCCCAAACTCTTTTCGGGTGAGTAAACCATGCCTCTTTGTCAGTGCTTTAAAGATAATTTAAAGGCAAATGTCATGTTATACATAAAACAAATGTGAGCTGAGACAGTGGTGTCCCAGCTCTGTGTTCTTAACCTTCCAAGCTCTGAAATGGAGGGACAGGGAACTGACAACATCCTTTGCTGACTTACAGACTGCTAAGGGGAGAGTTCGTCTTTCTTGTTGGACAGACAACAGCTCTGGGCTCCTCCGTGCACCTTGCATGGCCTAAAACTGCCTCCCACCACCCTCCTAGCCCAGGACACATCCGACCTTCCCTCTTCTGTAAATCATGTACCAAGGGCTCCAGGACATTGCCAACCAAATATAAATAGGCCTGAGACCTCAAACTCCCCACCCTTCCCTCACCTAGCCTTGCCTGTTGCCCAACTTTTCTGTCCTGGTGAGCTTTGCCAGTCCCCACTGTTTCCGCAAGCCTGCAGCCTTGGTAATCCACGCCGCCTCTCTAGTTTTTATCACACCCTGTCACTTGCCAAGGACAGCAGCTTCCTTCTCTGCAGCTGGCCTGACAGCTGAGCATATCCTTCTCTTCCCCAGAATCCCAACCACATCTCATGACCAGGCCTCTATAGCTTTGCGGCTGCAATGTTGTTCTTTATATCCACCCCCAATCTTTACTACCTGCTGGTGTGGAATGAGGTGCAGCCATTTCTCCTGCTTGACCATGTTACTCTGCTCTGCTGGGTGCCTTTTCCTCTGGCTGCTAACCCACTGCTTCCCTCTTCACCTACACCCTCCTTAGGCAGCTGGGTTCTGATCAAGAGTGTTCACTAGGCCAGGTGCAGGTGCAGTGGCTAACACCTATAATCCTAAAAATTTGGAAGAGTGAGGTGGGAGCATCACTTGAGCTCAGGAGTTCAAGACCACCTTGGGCAACACACAGAGACACCCCCATCTCTACAAATAAATAAATTAGCCAAGCGTAGTGGCATGTGCCTATGATCCCAGCTACTCAGGAGGCTGAAGTGGGAGGATCACTTAAGTCCGGCAGGTCGAGTCTGCAGGGAGCCATGACAGTTCTAGTACACTCCAGCTTGGGTGACAGATCGTGACTCTGTCTAAGAAAAAAAAAAAAAAAAAACTTGTTCAGTGCCTCCCATCCCGCTCTACAGTCCCAAATCCAAATGATTTGCTTTGAACATCTGGCAACCCCTAAACATTCACCTAGACCCCGTTTAGACCTGGGACTCCTTTCTCTTCCGCGGCTGGTGTGAATCTCTTTTTCCTCTCCTCCCTCCCTCTGGATTGCAATTTGCAACCCAGATTAATTCCACCCATTGTCTCATTTGTGTTTCTGAGCACTTGGATTTCAATATAATTAATGTTTCTTTGTAAATACTTCTGTAAACTGCATACCTATTCATCTTCCTTTTTACATAAATTTTTTGGAGAATGAAATAGGCCTACCTATTCTCAGATGGGCCCCTCATCCTCGTTGCTTATATTATTCCATAAATAAATTATTCTGTAAGCAAATCAGGAGGGAGAGGATTATGTTTTCTTTCTTTTTCATAATTTTTTAAAAATAGAAGGTCTCACCATATTGCCCAGGCTGGTCTTGAATTCCTGGCCTCAAGAATTCTCCCAGCCTCAGCCTCCCAAAATGCTGGGATTACAAGTGTGAGCCACCTTACCTGTCCAGGGGGATTCAGAATAACATAAGAGCTGCTTTCTGGCCAACCTGAGTTGAATGGGGCCAGTGATGGGGAAAAGGAGAATTGAAGGGTATGGCGACAGTCTCCAGATGCTGTCAGCCCTCAGAAAGGTGCAGCGTCTTTGAAAAAAGGGCCTTGATGCACATCCCAGATGAGTTTGGAGGACATCACGTTGATAGGGAAGGGAAGTGTTGGGAAGGGAAGAGAGTGGTCCCTTTAAATGATAGGAAGAGGGAACAGGAAATGCTGGGTAAAGGAGGGCATGGCCCCTGGCTAGGGCTCCACCCACACGGACCTAGGTGAGAACAAGCATTTCCCAAGACCACCCTGGCCTGCCACACCCCCATCCTGTGCCTATAAAAACCCTCGAGCCCCTAGCAACCCGACAAAGAAATCTCCTGCGGTAAAGAGGAGCTCATCAGTGGAGGAACACACGGGTAGCTGGACATCCGGAGGAACGCATGGACAGGCACCGGCAGGCCACTGACTGGCAGAACCACAGGAGTTTGGCTGGGGCAGTTAGGAGAGCCCCGGGCTGCTGAGTGGCCCCACTCCAGAGAAAAACCATCTCCCTTTGGTTCCTGCATCTGTGGAGAGCTACTGCCACTCAGTAAAATCTTGCATTCATTCTTCAACACCAAGGCAAGAACCCCGGGATACAGGAAGCCCTCATCCCCCTGTAGTTGCGGTAAGGCAGGAGTCTAGTTGAGCTAACACAAGCCAACTACGGACGGCTAGACTGGACAGGGAAAATGTGGCACATATACACCATGGAATATTATGCAGCCACCAAAAACGATGAATTCGTGTCCTTTGTAGGGACATGGATGAACCTGGAAACCATCATTCTCAGCAAACTGACACAAGAGCTGAAAATCAAACACCGCATGTTCTCACTCATAGACGAGTGTTTAACAATGAGAACACATGGACACAGGGAGGGGAGCATCACACAGTGGGGTCTGTCGGGGGGAAATAGGGGAGGGACAGCGGGGGTGGGGTGGGGAGTTGGGGAGAGAGAGCATGGGGAGAAATGCCAGATATAGGTGATGGGGAGGAAGGCAGCAAATCACACTGCCACGTGTGTACCTATGCAACAATCTTGCATATTCTTCACATGTACCCCAAAACCTAAAATGCAATTAAAAAAAAAGAGCACCCTGTAACCCACGCCCACTGGAGCTTCAGCTGTAAAGATTCACCCCTAGACACTGCTGTGGTGTCGCAAAGCCTACAGCCTGCCTGTCCGTATGCTTCGCTAGAGGTTTGAGCAGCAGGGCACTGAAGAAATGAGCCACTCCCCATTGTGTACCTTGTGAGGGGGACAAGGGAACTTTGCACATTTCAGCATCTGACATGTACCTTCAAGTTCAGCACCTGGGTAGGAGGGAGACTCACAGCAGGCCTCTGGACGCTGGGGTGGAGCCTGCACAGCAGGGTAATTCCAAGGGAGCCTTCTCCAGGGTCCCAGCACTACCTGCCCCCACCCAGGACACACAGAAGGGGCTGAGAGGCAGCCATAAATGGGACACGACAACCAGGGGGAAGCATGGCCCTCAATAGGGAATGAGGGCAGCATGCTGGGCCTGGGAGGTGAAACCCAATTCCTTGAAGGCAGCAACGCCCCCAGGACAGAAATAGCCTCCTCTGTTCCCACACTGTCAGCCCTGATCCCACCTGGAAGAAGGAGAGAGGGAGGGTCCTGAATTGACTGCGGGGATGGGGGGGGGCTGCTCCAAACCGACAGAGTTAAAACTGGGAGGGACTAAGTTGCCTGTATTGGCAGGGTTCACATTTCCACCTTGGAGAGAAAATGGGGCCTGCGAGATGGACTGACTTAGATACCAATTTGTGGAATTCCTACAAATTATGCACCCAGCAAACAACCCTGCAGGCCGGTATGACTTGTAAATTTAGCTCTTTGGCAGGGGCTTTAGAGGTAACCTAGGTGGAGCCTGCCGTCTTTAGTGGCAAGGACCCAGGCCCCAAGGAGGAACAGGGAGGCAACCACGGAGCCCAGTCCTCTGCCCCACAGCCAGTGCCTGCCATCACCTTCACAGCTGCGAGGCTCTGTTCTCTTCTGAGGAAAGATTAATCTGGTCTAATATGACAGCATATGTTTCAATGAAGGGACTCAATAATTCCAAATGAGAGAAGGAAGAGAACGCATTGTTTATTTTTACATCAAAATCAAAGTAGGACCAAGTAGGGCAGAGATGTGGAAGTTTTGTGTCCTTGCCAGGCTTAGGTCCAGGTGGCTTGGAGGTGAAGGTGGGACACCCTGAGGCCCCTGTGCTGATGGCCATGAAGTATCAGGGTCCTTGCTGGGCATTTCTAGAGCTAGAAGGTTAAAAACTTCAATCATTGGTCACAGTGGCTCATGCCTGTAACACCAGCGCTTTGGGAGGACAAGGCGGGTGGATCACCTGAGGTCAGGAGTTCGAGGCCAGGCTGACCAACGTGGCAAAACCCCATCTTTACTAAAAATACAAAAATTAGTTGGGTCTGGTGGCATGCGTCTGTAATCCCAGCTACTTGGGAGGTTGAGGCAGGAGAACCACTTGAGCCCGGGAGGCAGAGGTTGCAGTGAGCTGAGATTGCCCTACTATACTCCAGCCTGCACGACAGAGCACAGAGCGACAGAGCGAGACTCCCTCTCAAAACAACAACAAAACCTCAATCATTCCTAACTCAAAAAACATTTGTTTTGCCTTTTATGCAAAGGGTGCTTGCAAAAAATTTGCACCCATTTGCACCCTTATCTAACACCTTTTTACGGTAACAGTGAAAAAGCGATGCAACTTGTTCTTGCCTGAGAGTACAGCTGTGGCCAAACTCTTTCTCAGCTCCTGAGCCAAGTATAAAATACTTTCCGGTTGAATTTTGGAGTCACGGATCATCATTCTACAGTGGTTAAGAATTCACCTTCCATATGTTAATGCTTCATTTCTCCCATAGAATGAACTCTGTGTAGCACAGAAGCAGAGAAATGCATTAAACGCTTATGATGTGTAATCTCATAAGCTTATTATGAGTATGCTATTCCAAGTGATAAGTGAAAGCAAATACCTCTTTATACAGCGTCTGCATAGGTAACCATGATGTTTAAGGAGCACTTAGTGAATGAAAAGCATCTCAGTGATTATAGCCAAATGTCTCTATCAATTCCAGCACATATAATTATTTGGGGACCATTATGCTAATTGCATCTGCCATAATACTTGGAGTATTGCTGCCTTTACATTATGAGATGACACTTTTCCAGGTTGTGCACGCACCTAGTCAAACTGTTCCTTGCTGGCCTTTTAGGGGTGGGATTGGGGGTGGTAGAGAAGGGAGGGTTGTGGAGACCTGGGGCCTCTGGCTGTGGAGCGATCATGTCTTTATGCTTACGTCCATCCTAAACAGTCAAAACTGTGTCCTGCCACAGGTCAGGCCTGGAGCTAGGAAGGGGTATGTGCTCAGTGGTGTTACGTGTGCATGGGCTGGTGATGAGTAAAGGTGAAGGCTCATAGCTTTCTTCCCACAACCATCCAGGCCATGTGACATCCACACAGATGAGGGCATCCAGCACCATTTCCTTGCACTGGATACGAAAGAATAGCTAATCATTCCCTAAGATCATTTTGAAGGTAACAGCAATAATAATTGTCCTTGTGAATGTCGTGTTAGGCCTTGCACTCCACACGCTTTCTCATCCAGTGCTTCTGCACACGATACGAGGAGGTATGAAAAGCCCCCTTTTACAGATTAAGAGTCTCTGTGGGCCGTGTATAAAAATGTAAGTGGAGACTTGCCCCTTACATATATGCATGCTTGCTTTCTTTATAACATGACCATCATGCCTGTTATATGCCAGGAACTCTTCAATGCTTGATGCATGCTAATTTGTTTACTCTTCATCATGGCCCTGAGACTGGTTACTTGCCCAGGGCTGTAGCCCTTTATTGACTGGGGCCCATATGTGCCAACCCCTCATTCTACTCCCACCATGCTATGCTGCTGCTCTGCGTGTTAGGCATGCCAAGCCACATTCAGCACCATGACCCGCTCCTTCATAACCATCTGAAAAGTAGGTAGTTCCTGGTTCACTCCTTCTCTAGCCATGTACTCCACAACAGCAAAGACCAGACCTGCTGTACTTTGACAGTCTCCAGGATTCAACACAACACCTGACAGATCGCAGGCCCTCAAAAATGAATGTTTGCACTTTGGGAGGCTGAGGCAGGAGGATCCCTTGAAGCCAGGAGTTAGAAACCAACCTGGGCAACAAAATGAGACCCTGTCTCTACAAAAAAAAAAAAATAGTAGCCAGGTGTGGTAGCATGCGCCTGTAGTCCCAGCTACTCAGGAGGCTGAGGTGAGAGGATAGTTTGAGCCCAGAAGTTCAAGGCTGCAGTGAGCCACGATGGTGCCACTGCACTCCAATCTGGGCTACAGAATCAGAACCTGTCTCTATCAAAAAAAAAAAAAAAAAGAACTAAATAGTTGAATTCAAGGATTTGCTTTAGTCATCTGTAATAAGTGTAGAGCTGAGCTGACTACATGTACAGTTTTATCACTAATGTTAGTTGTTTAAAATTAATACGTGCTAAGTATGAGACACTGTAAAGATCTGAAATAATCTAAGACTATCATTTTGTGAAATAGCAATTGAGATGACATCTATTCAACTGAGAGCAATTGAGATAACATCTATATTAAGTGCCCTGTGTTATTCTCATCTAATTCCTATAACAGCTCTATGAAGTAGGTAAAATCTTGCCAATTTCACTTCCCCCCCAACTTCAGATGCAACAGTTTTGGGTTCATCATAATCCTGGGTTCAGGGCACACTATCATTGTTCCAAGCATGGCCCTCTCTCATGCATCCTTTATTCATGTATTCATATTTTAAATAATAAAATGAACCAACTGCCCAACCCAAAAACTAGAACATGAACAATAACCTGCATCCACACATGCGCTCCTCCCCCTCCACTCCCTTCCCTTCCCAGGTGCAACCACCATACAGAATTTTGTATTTCCTCATTTTTTTTTCTATTGTATACCTCATACTTTATTGTTTTAGTTATCTTGGACTTATTTATCTGTTGACTCGGTATTATATTCCTTAAACCCATCTATGTGCCACATGTAGCTGAAGTTCATTGATTTCCTCTGCTATGAAATCATTCCGTACATACCGTCGATTGATGGGTGTTTTAGCTGCTTTGCATCCTTTGATATTGTGAAAGACAGTTCATCTTGCTTAGAATGCTGATTTTACAGAGGAAGAAACAGAGGATCTTCTTACGTAAGATCTCCCAGCCTACAAGTTTCAGGGTTTCAGCCTCGATTTCTCTAGCTCTGAAAACATGACTCTTTCACTACCATACAACCTCCTATAAATCCTGCTGTGATGAAAAGATCGCAGAAAGTAAAGAGCACATTTTCCTTCTTTGTTTTACTGGTTAATTTTACTGAAAAGTTGCTGCACCCACTCTTGGCCTACTAGAGAAGAAAAACTTGTAAGTTAATTAGCCTTTCAAAGAAAACTACTTATCCGCTTGGATGCAGTTACTCTCCATTCCTCCCCATTTTAAAAAGTAGCGTTACTGAGTACAATACTTTATCTCCAAAAACCGCATCTAGTTTGTCTTTACACCTAAAATATGTTCAGGTTTTGGTTTGGGGCTTAATTTCTCTTTGAAATAGAACTAACTGTGTGTGCATGTATTTTCTGTTTAGTCAAAAGTTCTAAAGAGGAAAATGATGGAAGAATAAAGTGATATGTTAGTTTCTACACCCTGTTATAATGTTCCAAGAGGCAGGAGAACTAAACTCTCCTCTTCAGATTATAAGTAGGCTTTACGTGGAAAATAGATCAGTAAAATAAAAGAAGCTCTGATCATACAAAACCATAGATCATAATTTTAAAAGAGAAATGATTTCACTTATGTGCAAAGGAATTTTCCAAAGGAAATGCTTAGGTATTTGGAGTTTAGGAAAAAATTGGAAGGAATGCATCACATCTTTGCATTTATACAGTTTGTGCTTTAAAAAATAGATATTTCTGTACTTCAGGGCACTGAACAATGTAAACTTTGGATTTATGTGGATTTTAGATGTAGACCAGATTGAGGTCTGGTTTCTGCAAGGTAATGTCCCTGACTCCTGCCTGGCTCCAGAAACCTCACTGTCCCTCTTCTTCCCGCTTGCTTCCCTGTGACAGACCATTCTGGGATAGCCCATTTCTTCCACAACTTTTCTCATTTCTCTTTCCAGCCTCTGTGTGTGTGGATTTGGAGTGTAGATGCTTTTATTGTTTTCTTTAAAATATCAAACAGGCTGGTCCAAGTGCAGTGATGTTTACCAGTTCAGATTTCTACATGGCTTTTCTACTCCTACTGCTTCACCTGACTAGCCTACAATTTTGTAAATAAAGAAATAAAAATAGCAAACAACAAATACTTTAAAACCACCTAACAACTTTAGGACATTTAGGAAACGGGAATCTTACATACTCTCACCACCCTCATTCAACACCCACAATTGTTCATTTCTTCCCACCTTAGCCTGTGTGAAAAACATCATCTACACAGCAGCAAATGGAGATGTACCCACATTCCCTATCCTGCCTTTGAAGCGGAGGTTTTCTCAGATGCAGATCCTGAGAAAAGGATTCACGAGAGGATTGTTGATTTGGGAAGTTCAGGTAGCACAGTTAGGATAGTGGGGAAGCAAAACACAGAAAGAAAGGCAACCAGTAAAGAGGGACTTAAGGCCGGGCACGGTGGCTCACGCCTGGAATCCCAGCACTTTGGGAGGCCGAGGCAGGTGGATCACCTGAGGTCAGGAGTTCAAGACCCGCCTGGCCAACATGGGGAAACCCCGTTTCTACGAAAAATATAAAAATTAGCCGAACATGGTGGTGGGCGCCTGTGATCCCAGCTACTCGGGAGGCTGAGGCAGGAGAATTGCTTGAACCCAGGAGATGGAGGTTGCAGTGAGCCAACAGGGTGCCACTGCATTCCAGCCTGGGCGACAAAGTGAGACTCCATCTCTTTTTTTTTTTTTTTTTGAGACGGAGTTTCACTCTTGTTACCCAGGCTGGAGTGCAATGGCACGATCTCGGCTCACCGTAACCTCCGCCTCCTGGGTTCAGGCAATTCTCCTGCCTCAGCCTCCTGAGTAGCTGGGATTACAGGCACGCACCACCATGCCCAGCTAATGTTTTGTATTTTTAGTAGAGACGGGGTTTCACCATGTTGACCAGGATGGTCTCGATCTCTTCACCTCGAGATCCACCCGCCTCGGCCTCCCAAAGCGCTGGGATTACAGGCTTGAGCCACCGCGCCTGGCGAGACTCCATCTGAAAAAAAAAAAAGAGGCACTTAAGTGATAGAAGCTTACTCCCCAAGGAAATTCAAGTACACGGTGCTAAACCTGCACCTCCAAATATCCTACTCTAGGAGTGATGGAGGTGGAGTATCTATGCATTAACTGGCCACAGTTATTATTTGAGGACTGTTCATGGGGAAGAAAGGAGGAGCTAGTGCCTGAGCTCTGTGGGTGTCCACAGCTGGGGGCTGGTGAGCTGGAACACCCTGAGAGTCCTATGGGCGGTCCAGAGTGTCTGCTGTCCTGCTTTATTCACTGAATGTTAATTACGACACAAACACTTCCTTGTTGCTACACAGTCTTTATACTCAGCAGATTAATTTCTGCACAATATTTCATAATAGAATCATCATTTAATTAATTCTAATATTGGATATTTAGGTCGTTTCACAATGGAATGAGTTGGCAAGAAATAGCTAACTCTTTTCCGTCCAAACTTTAAAAGCAGGAGCTGTATAGCAGGGACTGGAAATGTCATGTGTTTTTAAAGATATTGGAAGTTTTCTAGTTCTGCAAGTGAAGCAGAACACCACAGATGAGAATCATACACCCTGAGAATTCTGATCAAGCAGCCTGTGCAACATGTGCTCTGTTACTTAGGGTAACACTTTAATTGCTGATCTGTGATCATGCAATAGCTGTACTTTACTCTTCAGAATTTTTAAGGTCTATAAGTTTTGTATATCAAAACTTTGCATCAGGGCCATGATAGCTGAGAAGCATATAGATAGCTATCCAATCATTTTGTGCCAAGAAGTAATAATGAAGCAAGAGCCAGGCATTTTGCTGTTAGCCACTAAGCAGCTGTGTCATCTGGAGGAGGCTTTGGTGTGTCTCTGTGCCCCACCTACAAACCAAGGCATGTAGCAGACCAGTCTGCAGCTTCTCCTACAACCATTTCCACCCTTCCCCTTCTTCCTTGCTGACAAAAATCTGATGCAGTTGCCAGCTGGGGAGTCCCTGTTCCCAGGGAGTCAGGTCTGAGAAACTCCAGGGGATGCCGGGCCTGAGTCACTTGCCGTCATTCCATTCTTCTGTGCCACAAACTCATGTTCCCAGCCTCCTTTGTAGTTAGGCACTGCCAAGTTAAAAAATAATAATTCTTACACAACATAGCACTTTCCATGGGCCATTCTTTAAGTACTTTATGTATTAACTCGTATATTCTCACAACAACCCAAAGAGCTAAGTGTATTATCATCCTGTTTTACTGAGAAGGATACCATGGAACAGAAGTTAGGCAGCTTTCTCAATGTCATAAGGCTAGTAGATGTGGAAACAAGGAGTCTTATCCAGGCTTGCCTGGCTCCAAGAGCTGTGCTCCTGTGTTACAGTTAGACTACCCAGGCTTGTCTTTATGAAACCAGAAGTGTATCTAAGCATTATCTCTGAATTAGCAAAGGCTGACCTTGGGAGCTGTTGGCTTTTCCACATAGCCTTACTCATGAGCAGCAGGAATGACCTCCTGGCTTTGGATGATCAAAATTAATAGTTTCCTCTTAAAGGCCTCATCCTTCATTCTAAACATTAGTCAAAATCACTACTGAATAGGTAGCAGGTAAGAATGCTTTTTTTATTTTTGTTCTTTTGAGATGGAGTTTCGCTTTTGTTGCCCAAGCTGGAGTGCAATGGCGCGATCTCAGCTCACTGCAACCTCCACTGCCCGAGTTCAAGCAATTCTTTTGCCTCAGCCTCTAGAGTCGCTGGGATTACAGGTGCCTGCCACCATTCTCGGCTAATATTTTGTTATTTTTAGCAGAGATGGGGTTTCACCATGTTGGCCAAGCTAGTCTTGAACTCCTGATATCAGGTAATCTATCCACCTCAGCCTCCAAAGTGCTGGGATTATAGGCATGAGCCACTACACCCAGCCAAGAATGTTTCATCTCCTGTTTCTCCTCTTTTAAGGGTAGATCGTATAGGGTTAGCCTGCGTGCAAATTGCTTTTCCTCCAGTTACACTCCGTGTTGCACACGCACACACGCATATGCTCCCCACACAGCCCGCACCCCCCACACTGGGTGCCCCGTATTAAGTGGTAACCAGGACAGGCTCTCCTTCCACGTGCTCAGTCCCCAGCTTCTTACTGGAAGAAACAGTTCTCAAACCTCACCCAAACCTGCTCTCACTCTTCAAGCCACTGACTTTCATTTCTTTAGTCTTTTGCCTTTGATCTTCATATTTGGGCCTTTCACATGCTGTAAGCTTTCAGGTTAGAAATATGGGTTCTCTTGACAGAGCATTTTTATTTTCTGTTTTAGCGATCAGCTCACCCCTCTCTCAATTCCATGGGCCTTTAGCTGTTGCGTACTTTGGCCTCGACCCTCAAGGCAGCATCCTCAACTGGAGCATCAGAGATTCCAGGCAATGACTCCTTAACTCTGTTATTTTTATTTATTTATCTATTTATTTATTTATTTATTTGAGACAGGGTTGTCAGGTTCCTCAAACTTGGCCTTGACCTCCTGGCCTCAGGGGATCCTCCTGCCTCAGCCCCCTGAGTAGCTGGGATTACAGGCACGAGCACTTTTTGTTATTAGGGACACAGTCCTCTCTAGCCAGCACCCCTCAGTCTTCATCCGAGGCCCTGGTAACCCCAGCTACAGTACTTGGAACAAAATCCCTGAGGATTTACTCAAGGAAGCACTCTCAGTTCTCTTTGGGAAATCATAGAGGATGACAGAGTAACCAGAACACTGTTTGTAGGAAAAAATTGTCCCAGGTTTCAAATGGGAGAAGGCTATTACAGAAACTATAAACTCTTCATTCAGCTCAACCTCCTCTGGACATGACTGTGGATGTTCAGAAAGGAAATCCAAGAAAACCGAAGAGTCAGTGTGAATTCACTAAGTGCAAGTCAGGCCAGACTGACCTTGTTTCCATTTTTGGGAGGGTGGGTAAGTTAGAGAAGCAAACCTTTGCCTCCGCTCTCAATACCCTGGCATGTAACAATTAGTGGAAAAGAGGGGGAGAGAAGGGTTACAAACAGTCTCCAGAAATGATGCATATATGCAACCTCTATTAATCTGTTTCAGCCCTTTAAAATGTAAAAGAGAAATCTCCAAACTGAGCCATTGTTACATTTAAATACTCTTTAGAGGGCTTTATATAGAAGAAGGATTAGATTTGAGAGGGCAGAGCCAGGATAAGTGTGTGCAAATTACAGTGAGGCAGTTTTGTACCCCAATAAGGGAAAAACTGTCTCACACTTACAACAGTGTTTCTTAAACCTGAGTCGTACAGATTTCCTAATGGAAAAAAATTCTCGTAAACTTCCAAGGTTTACAAATTGTTTTTCTATAACATTTCTTAATTATGGACATAAAACTAGGTATAAAGTTCTTCTGCTTACAGTTATACACATTTGCAAATTAAATTTATAGACTGAATTTACGATTGTATACATTAAAGGCAAGCAAAGCTACCATGTCAACAATATTTAAACAAACAACATTCTTTTAATGGGAGAGATGATGTTTTGCTGAAGCAAAATAATCATTCAGAGCATTAATGTGGTATTGATGGCTTTTGTCTTGGGCAGGTGTAGACCACTGTGTGCACTGTGATAACCCAAACCAAACACATTTCTTTTTCTGAACCAGAGAGAAATCTTCATATATGAGGCATGCCATGATGTTACTCTCCTTCACTAAAATTGACATCATGGTTATCTATTAGGACCAACTCTGCTCTTTTTAAATTTATCCCAATTAAAGTGGATCTGCTATCCTAACACATAAATAAAAATTAGCACTGGAAAATACCTTCTGGTAGCCCTCAGATAAAAAGAGGTTGCTACCTTTGTCAAAACTCATAGAAAATACAATCAGAGGGAACCCTAATTGGAAGGCTGGACTTTGGTTGATAATGATGTATCAATTTTGGTTCACCAACTGTGACAAATGTACAACACTAATGTAAGATGTTAAAAATAGAGGAGATTGGAAGCCAGGCATGGTAGCATGCACCTGTAGTCCTGGCTACTCAGGAGGCTGAGGCAGGAGGATTGCATAAGCCCAGGAATTTAAGGCTGGAGTGTGAACTGCCACTGCACTCCAGCCTAGGCAACTTAGTAAGACCTCATCTCTAAAAAAGAAAACAAAGGGAGAGGAAATTAGGGATGGAGGGCCAGGGGGTATATGAGAATTCCCTGTGCTTTTTGTTCAATTTATCTGTAAAACTAAAACTGCTCAGAAAAGAAAGTCTATGAATTTTAAAGAAAGTGGTCACCATAAAATGCTTATGTATTAGTTCTTTTTAGATTACTGTCCACATGAAAAGACAACAATTTTTAGATCTTTTGTGGAACTATTGGACCTTCAAGACTCATTCTATATATCTCAGGGTCTCTACCATAGTTTTTAAAAAATGATGAAATTGGGAGTTCAAGAATAGAATAAGGTGTTTAAAAAGCTATTCCAACCTCTTTACTCAAAGGGTTCCAGAGTCATCTTTTAGAGAGGTTCCTCTGGGGGAGTTTTGCTTTTGGAGAGAGGCAGAGCACATGATCTCTAATTCCAAGATTACATAATTCCACTTGGTTTGTTTTTGTTTTTGTTTTTGTTTTGTTTTGTTTTGAAGGTTTAGCCTTGAATCAATTTGTTTTTAGCACTACTTTTCACAGACTGTGCAATGGCCCAATGTCAGAAGCACGATGTGCTGAAAAATCTGTAGCTTTCTAAGTTTTTTCTTTTTCCCACGATCCTGTCCAAATAGCAGCAATTTAATTTAGGTCAACCAATTGTTAATTTTTGGTTCTGGGAAAGGATAACTAATAAACCCTACTTCATTCCAGTGAACCCAGATTGCATTCCTTTCTGATGGCTTGTCACATCGCACTCTGGGTTAAGTGCCATCGTTATAGCTCCATTTACATCTTTGGATAATGCATTTTCTAACTGTTCTCTTAAGGAAAATCTAGAAAACATTTCTATTTCTTTATTCCTTTGGAAAATATTTACTTGCAGGAATCTAAAGCTAGAATTGAATCTGTAAAAGGACTCTTGGAATTCTATACTTTTTAAAACCACCTTTTGTGTTTTACAGAATTCACATGCGTACATCTTTGCTTAGTTTTAGCAGATGACACTGTCATGATAGAGGTTGTAAAATCATAGGCATTGAGTAGGTCAAATCTTTTGGCAATGGGTCTAAGGATGTGATTCCTCCAGTTGGGGTAGTATTGCTGAATTGCGGTAGAAGTGCTTTCTGTTACAAAGTGAAGAAGCTGAGTCCTTGTCATGAATGTGGGCAGCTGAAGGAGCTGTACGGTCCATGTTTTCTGGTTTCCAGCCTGTCTTTCTCTGCTAGGTAGCATTCTCCCCCTGTCCCATTACATCAGACCACTCACACTTTTGACCCGTAGCTTCCAGAAAGAACGGCTGGCTTGGAGGCATGGCTTCTTATCACCACCCACTGTCTGCTCCGAGAACTGCATGAGCATCTCAAACTCACCAGGGCAGGTGGCTCTCCCAACCACAGAAAGAGGAAATGTACTAGAATAGAAAGAAAGAATACAATGGAAGAACAAATGAGCGTCTGAGGAATACACCTGAAAAATGAGTCACCAAGGGAAACCCATTTCTATCTTTATTTTGATGTTTCCAAAAGGAAAATCCTTATTTATAAAAGATCACAGCCGAAGCCCAATAGTCTGAAATGAGATGTTTTCAACATAAAAACAGGATCTACTCATTTTTCTTAAATCGAATTAAAAACAGTAGTTTGATAGAATTGCTATGGAGACATGTAAATGTATTTTTTTCTGTTATCCCAGTGTGCTCCTGTTTGAAAGCTATTACAAAATTAGACCAGGTGAGTGGCTCATGGGAGGCTGAGGCAGGAGGATGGCTTGAGCCCAGGGGTTTAAGACCAGCCTGGGCAACATGGCAAAACCCTACCTTTACAAAAAAAAAAAAAAAATGAGCTGGGTGTGGCGGCACATGCCTGTACTCCCAGCTACTTTGGAGGATCACTTGAGCCTAGGTATTCGAGGTTGCAGTGAGCCATGATTGTACCACTGCACTAACAGCTTGGATGAGAGAGTGAGACCCTATCTCTAAATAAATAAATAAATAAAGCTCACTCTGACAAGGTTAGCATCAATATATTTTTGAAAACAATAGGAGTCTGAAAACAGACAAAACATGCCTTCTTGATGTGTTGAGATTCTGCTGCTTTTTTCACTTTACTGTTAATTCTTTTTTTTTCTTTTTTTCCCATACTTTCACCAGTTTCAGGAAAGGGTGGGTTAGAGTCAGGGGCTTCCTGAAGCTTTTCAGAAGAAGAATTCTAATGAAGCAGTGTGTTCAGAGGGGGTCCCCTGAGAATCGTGTTTTGGAACATACTGACCTCATATGGTATTATCTTTGCTACATTTTGCAGTTTCGTGTGAAACTTATTTTTGGTCTTTAACAAAGCATGCCCATGTTTATCTTAAATGCTGAAAAAGTTTAATCGTTTAAAACAAAACTTTTTAAAATAATTAAATATACAATGAATACTGAAACATAAAAGTCAGACAGAATGTTACCTTAACAAGAAAGGGCTTCCTAAAGATCAAAAGATTGTTGTTTGTTTTATTTGCTAAAGACAAATAGCAAGTACTTTCACTTTAGGGGATTCAGATTGCTACTGAAGGAGCCTAGGGGTTTTTATTGCCCCCCCCCCCACCACCCAGACAAATGCTTCCTCCACCTCATTCATAGAACTGGGAAACTTGCTTATTGATACTAAAAAAACTGACTGTGCATTTAGAAAAATGGAATGCTGACATTTGATTAAAGATAGCATAGGATTCAAGCCAATGGCATTTATGAGCATGTCTTTCAATCTTACTTAAAATTAGAGGGAAACAGACATTACCTTGGGCTTTGCCTTATTTTGTGTATGAGCATTAAGTAATTACTGCAGCATTAAGCAGGAATGAATTGTACTGAATGCCAAGTGCTACCAAGTTCCACCCCCTCTCATGTTGATTGGGATTTGTTTGTTTTAATTTTTTGTAGAGACAGGGTCTCACTATGTTGATCAGGCTGGTCTCAAACTCCTGGCCTCAAGCTATCCCCATTCCTTGGCCTCCCAAAGTGCTGGGATTACAGGCATGAGCCACCACACCCAGGCATGGGCTGGCTTTATGCTACCTTTAATAAAGAAGAGAAGAAATAGGCTTTTTCAGAATAAAAGTCCTCTAAATAGTTCCAGATTTTAAGCCAGTGATATTAATTAATTCAGTTATGGACTGCTATGTCAGAATAGGACAAGATGAAAATGTATCCTCAGTCCAATCTGCAGTGCCCTATAAGAGATGGGTTTGTATAATGGTGGTCCCCTTATGGGGCTGTTTGTAATCAGGAAAAGCAACTTTGGATGATGTAATATCTGGTCAATTCCATCTACAGCTGTCATGTGGGCCCTATATAGTCCTGCAAAGAGAAACAACATTTCTTGTCTTGTGTTACCTCAAAATAGCTTCAAAATATGTTTGCTGTTTTTTTATAAAAACTTCAACAAATATTTATTTTGGACATGGCTATATCATGATTTCTGGTTTTTTTTTTTTTTGGTTTGTTTTTTACCTCATTGTTTCTGAATTTTCTACCTAGGCAGTAAAGTTTTTAAGAGCTTGAGCTCTAGAATCAGACAAACTGACTCTCATTTACTTAGGTGACCTGAGCAAATTAATGAAGCTTTGTAAGCCTTCATTTGCTCAGTTGCAAAATGACAAATATTAGTAGTCCTTCACTTGAAAGGTTGTTGTGAGGATTGAACATGAGTAAGGAGCTCGGCACAGGACCTGGGACTCAGACAGAATCCATCAAATACTAACTGTTGTTATAATAAACAAGGACTTGTGTCCAAGTCCTTAAATCAGTTACAATGAAGCTAAAAGACTTTATGCAGCAGTTGAAGGAAATCTAACACCATTTCTCTTTTCAACTCCCTTCATTTCTGTTATCTCATCGATTTACATGGTCATTCTCACCAGCATGCATGTCTGTCATTAGTCTACAGCTCATGTTGTAAGGGGCAAAAGATCGAAAAAGGCCATGAAACAAAGAGAGTGACCCTAATTCATATGGCAATGAAAAAATATTCATGCAGAACCTATCATTTTTTAAGACTCTAATGAAATGGGGCTCAAGGAAATTACAGGGTGTGATAAATGATATTCCATGATTTCAGGAAATCTTACCAGAAAAAACCAAAAAACCTCTCATGGGGGCTAATGCAAAGACTCTATAAATACGAGATACTCTTCCCAGATCATGGCTTTGGATTGTATTGAATCAGCTAATTATTTTGTTTTGCTTAATTTACTTTAATGGGAGGCAGTATGGCAGAATGGTGAAATGCAGTAGCTCAGTTGTTATGGTTGTCTTAAAAATTATTTCATAGTTTTGTTATCAATAATTGCTTGTGACTGCTGAGTAGTATTACATAATTACATGCTCATCAGGACCAGTGGGAAAGGTAGTTCGTGTGTATTTGAGACAGTAAAAGATTTAAAAGTATCAGAGGGCCGGATGCAGTGGTTCATGCCTGTAATCCCAGCACTTTGGGAGGCCGAGGTGGGAGGATCACTTTAGGTCAGGAGTTTGAAGCCAGCCTGGCCAACATGGAGAAACCCTGTCTCTACTAAAAATGCAAAAATTAGCTGGCATGGTGGTGCATGCCTGTTGTGCCAGCTACTCAGGAGGCTGAGGCAGGAGAATGGCTTGAACCCAGGAGGTGGAGGTTGCAGTGAGCCAAGATTACGCCACTGCACTCCAGCCTGGTGACAGAGCAAGACTCCGTCTCAAAAAAAAAAAAATGATCACAGTAGGAGACCACTACTTTCAAAGGGAGGAGTCAGAAAATAGGACTAGTTATTTATATAGACTGATTCTGTTATGTCAGGCTTCTAAAAGAAAGAATTTAGTTTGGAGAAAGAGTTGGGTTTCGATGAGAAAGAGAATGTATGAAAACTCTAATTTACTGTCTATTCAATATGTTTTATATATAGATTTTTATGGGATTTCCAATAAACTGAAAAGATAATTTTAGAAAATCCTTCATTTCCTCCACAGCACAGTTAACATTAATATTTAGACTGAGTTTACGAGTGTTTTCTCAGCATTGATTTCATAGTTCCTTGTCAGTTCTGGACGTAAAGGATAAGCTTTGATCTGAGGTGTGGCTGACTCAGAATGAGGGCAGATTGTGCTAGAGATGGATTTACCATATCTCTGTTGGGATGTTCTTTATAGTTACATCCTGACCTGCCAAATTATTAGTGAGTAGACAGTCACAGCTCCAATCCCATAACTCTACCACAAAAATAGAATTCTAGCTTCTTTTAATATGAACGTTATCTAGATAAGACTATATCTAGGTCTTTCCTGACAAGTTATGTGATTTAGTGCTTTGTTTCTATGAACTAAAGTTAGAAACTCGGAGTGACTCACTTTTCTTTCTTGTATGCATCTAAGTGTACAAGGAAATCAGGCTGCTTCTGGTGTTGCTTTCTTTAAAAGAAAAAAAAAAGACATGCTCGTTGTTGAGTATCCTTTTTAGGTCAGCAATTCTTAAGTGCAGAACTTATTGGTATCCCAGCGGAAAGGCCTGAAGCTCTGATTTATCACGACTCCCTGTGAGTGGAGATCTTCCATGGCTGGAGAAAGGAAAACATTTGTTGTACTAATACTGAATGTGCTTCCTGTGTAAAATAACCTTTAACTCTGCGGAGATCCCCCATTTTAATGACCAGGGACATAGTGGAAGAAGGAAATCCAAATTCCCCACAGGCAGCCTCTCTCCTCAACAGCAGGACAAGTTGCTGTCCTCCTCACGACAGAAATGCCTTCTGAGGTCATGCTCCGCTAGGCTCTCTTTCACCTGTTTGAAGACACGACTACATGAATTGTTTTCAAATGTGTATAATATTTTGACCTATGAAGAACGTTAGGCTACAGCAGTCAGGTCTTGTGAGGGGGTTGGACCAGGGGCAAGAGGGTCATCCTCTCACTCCAGCTTCAGTAATGGGCGTTGCTGGGAACCTGGCCAATGGCAGAACCAGCCCTCAAACCCCAAGCCAGACTTCAGGTTTCCAAATCACCGTATCTTTTTTTCTTTTTGAGATGGAGTTTCATTCTTGTTGCCCAGGCTGGAGTGCGATGGCGCAATCTCGGCTCACCAAAATCTTTGCCTCCCGGGTTCAAGCAATTCTCCTGCCTCGGCCTCCCGAGTAGCTGGGATTACAGGCATGCACCACCACGCCCGACTAATTTTGTATCTTTTAGTAGAGACGGTTTTCTCCATGTTGGTCAGGCTGGTCTCAAACTCCCAACCTCAGGGGATCCACCGGCTTCAGCCTCCCAAAGTGCTGGCATTACAGGCATGAGCCACCACACCCAGCCCAAATCACCATATCTTTACTGTAGAAACACCGTTAAACCTGCAGTGGTTGCCCTGGCCATGAGGACTCCTCTTCCTTTGCAAAACTTGAAGGGTATTCCCTGCACCGGAGGGGAAAGCCCAGCAGTGGTCAACATGATTAACAAACCTTTCAAGTCTCTTTGGAGTTTTGTGTTTTGAGACACGGCCTTGCTCTGTTGTCCAGGCTGTAATGCAGTGGTGGAATGATGGCTCACTGCAACCTCAGCCTCCTGGACTCAAGCAATCCTCTCGCCTCAGCCTCCCAAGCAGCTGGGACTACAGGCATGCATCACTATGCTCAGTTAATTCTTCGATTTTTTGTAGAGATGAGATCTCACTATGTTGCCCAGGCTGGTCTCAAACTCCTGACTCAAGCAATCCTCCCACTTCAGCCTCCAAAAGTGTTGGAATTAACTGTAGATTAAACTTTTCATCAGGCTAGGTAAAAAGCAAAATCTTTTTGCTTTTTACAAGAGACACACGTAAAACAAGTAAATTCATGGAAGAGTTGAAAGTAAAAAGAGGGAAAAACATTTAATAAATATTAACAAAAATAAAGTTTGTGTGGTTACATTATTATCAGATGAAGAAAAAATAAAGCAAAAAGTATTACTAGAGACAGGTGCATTAACATATTGATGAAGGTCCAATTCATTAATAAGATGTAAACAATTCTAAATTTGTATATTTCTAATATCAAAGCTTCAAAAATATTATGCAAAAAATGACAGAACAAGAAAAAAATTGATAAATACACTATTATGAGGTAGATTTTATCACATCTTTGTCAGAAATTGACAAGACAAAAATATCAGAAAAAAATATGGGTGATATGACCATTCCAATAAACAAGCCAGGTCTAATGAACATATATAGAGTCCTGTACCACATAATGGGAGCTATGCCTTCTGTTCCCAGGAGCAATGATAAAAATTGACCACGTATTAGCTCACAGAGCAAGTATTAACAATATCAAAGAATCACTATCATCTAGACTGTATTATCTGACCTATGCAATTAAGAACAAAAACATAATAAAAAACTTGGACTTTTAAAAGTATAAATCTAGGCCAGGTACAGTGACTCATACCTGTAATCCCAACACTTTGGAAGGCTGAAGTGGTAGCGGGGGAAATCATGTGAGGTCAGGAGTCTGAGAGGAGCCTGTGGTGAAACCCCTATCTCTACTAAAAATAAAAAAGTTAGCCAGGTGTGGAGGTGCACACCTGTAATCCCAGTACTCAGGAGGCTGAGGCACCAGAATCCTTTGAGCCTGGGAGGCAGAGGTTTTAGTAAGCAGATATTGTGCCACTGCTCTCCAGCTTGGGTGATAGAGTGAAACTCCATCTAAAAACAAACAAAAAGCAAAAACAAACAAACAAACAAAACTTACAATTCTAAATAGTTCCTGGCTCAAAAAAATAAAGCTTAAGGGAAATTAAAAAAATACTTAGAACCAACAATAGTGATTCTCTAGGGCAAGTTGTGAGATATAGTCAAAGTGGTAGATGGAGAAGTGAATACTTACAACACTTGGATTTAAATAAAAGGTAAAATTACAGAAAGAACAAAAACCTAAATAGAATACAATAAAGGACATAAAAATTTTAAGAGCAGAAATTAATTAAACAAAACCCAACATTTAGTAGAAGGGATTAACAAAATAAAAAGTGGTTCCTTGAAAAAAAATTAAAACTGACAGATCTTTGGCAAAACTGATGAAGTAAGCAAGTAGCTACAATTTCAAGAATGGAAAATGAAACATTGTAAATGCAACAGCAACTATACAAATACAAATATTATGAACGATAGATAAATTTTAAAATTTAAGGAAAATGGACAAATTCCTGGAAACATATAATTTACAAAACTAACTGAAAAAGAAAATTAAGGGCCGGGCGCGGTGGCTCACGCCTGTAATCTCAGCACTTTGGGAGGCCGAGGCGGGTGGATCACGAGGTCAAGAGATCGAGACCATCCTGGTCAAAATGGTGAAACCCCGTCTCTACTAAAACTACAAAAAATCAGCTGGGCATGGTGGCGCGTGCTTGTAATCCCAGCTACTCAGGAGGCTGAGGCAGGAGAATTGCCTGAACCCAGGAGGCGGAGGTTGCGGTGAGCCGAGATCGCGCCATTGCACTCCAGCCTGGGTAACAAGAATGAAANGCACTCCAGCCTGGGTAACAAGAATGAAACTCCGACTCAAAAAAAAAAAAAAAAAAAAGAAAATTAAAACCTGAAATTGAAAATGAGGGCTGATATTAAGCCTGTATGCAACTATACATGCATGCTGTTTGCTTAGGACCAGGATCTCTTGTGATTAACTGGTGTAACCATTAGAATTGGTTATTAAATAGTTTATCATCAAGCCTATAATCATTAATGAATATGGTCAGTAGTTGAAATTTTTCCTACAAAGAAAACAGGGGCCAGGCGAGGTGGCTCATGCCACCTCCCAGCACTTTGGGAGGCCGAGGCGGGTGGTTCACCTGAGGCCAGGAGTTTGAGATCAGCCTGGCCAACATGGTGAAATTCCATATTTACTAAAAATACAAAAATTAGCCAGGCATGGTGGCAGGCACCTGTAATCCCAGCTACTCAAGAGGCTGAGGCAGGAGAATCCTTTGAACCTGAGAGGCGGAGATTGCAGTGAGCCAGGATCACACCATTGCACTCGAGCTCAGACAAGAGCGAGACTCCATCTCAAAAACAAACAAACAAAACAACAAAAAACAAAACACCAGGTCCAGGTCCAAGTAGGTTTATAGGCAAGTTTACCACGATCCCAAGAGCAGGTAATCCCAACCCTAAACTCTTTCAGAGAGTATGAAAGAAGGAACATCTAACTCATTTTATGAGACTAATATAACTTCATACAAAAGCCACAGAAAAAAATTACAGTCTAACTCCACTCTTGATTATGGATAAAAATGTTAAACAAAATATTAGCAACCATATCCAGATAATGATCAATAGGGTTTATTCCAGTATCGTAAGGTTACTTCACCATTAGACAATTTATTAATGTAATTTACCACATAAACCGATTAAAATAGAAAAATTATAGGGTCATTTCAAAAGAGGCAGAAAAAAAAATTCCAGAAATTTTAACAGGCCACTTA
>NW_016107418.1:2611123-2615056 GCF_001604975.1 Cebus imitator | reverse complement strand
ACAAGGAGATAAACTAGCATCATTCCTAATAACTTTGTGTTGGAGTTCTAACCATTGCAGAATATCAAAAACAATGACAACAACAACAAAACACAAAGAAAGGAGACTTAGAAAGGAAAAAATAAAATTGTCGTTTATAAATTCCATAATTGTCTACATGGGCAACTCAAAGAGTTTGCCACAAATTATAAGAAATTTAAAAATTTTGCAAGATTGTTAGATATAAAATCAACAGGCAAAAGTCAATTGCATTTCTATCAATACAAAACAGATACAAAATCTAATTTTAGGGGATACAATAACACAAAATTTAAATACCTAGAAATAAATCTGACAAAAGTATTTTTCAAACTCAATGTAGAACACTATAAAAATTTACTGAAATACATGTAAAAACACTTAAGTAAATGGAGAAACGTCACACAAACAGAAAAGTTCCATCTTAAAGATGTCAGTTTTCCCCAAACTCAATAAATTCAAGAAAAATTCAA
Source organism: Cebus imitator (assembly GCF_001604975.1). NCBI lineage: Eukaryota > Metazoa > Chordata > Mammalia > Primates > Cebidae > Cebus > Cebus imitator. Next base: position 2,614,565 of record NW_016107418.1, on the reverse strand, counting down.
ACAACCTTTTAAACTAATCTTTATGATAAAATACTTCTTTTTATTCCCTTTGACCTATTTCTACAAGAGCCAAGCTACTTCTAAAGAACAATGTAGAGTCTTGTCCCAAATGAGATATGTCTTGTCCCAGATATCAATAGGTGTCATAAGCTATAAGAATTAAAACAATACACAACGTGCAGAGAGATGGACAAATTAACCAATGGAACAGGAAAGAGAGCCCCAAAGAGATATTTGGCAAAGCTGGCATTGCAGATGAATGGAGAAAATGAGTTCCCGATATAAACAGAGCTTGAATAATCCATATAGAGAAAAATGAAGAACTGAATCCCTTCCCTACCCAATATGTGCGTACATTTACACAGATGTGTGCACACAATTAGTTATATTACAGACATAAATGTGAAAGGTAAACCTCTGAAAGTTGCTGAAGAAAAATACTGATAAATTTGATTATATTTAACTTTAAAATATTTATCAAAAACCTACCACTGACCTATACATAAACAAAAATGGCCAATAATATGAAAATATACTAAATTTCAATGGTAATCATGAAAAAAACTGCAATGAGATGCAATTTTATACCTGACAGATTGATAAAAATGTAAAAGTTGAATAAGATCATGTGTTGGCAAGGAGGATGTAGAATAATGGAAACTGTGTTAGTTGAAGTGTAAACTGCTTCAATCAGGTTGGCTAACATTTTCATTTTATCTAGCAGCTGTGTATATATTCTACAATGAAGCATTCCATTTCTACTAGAGAAACTTTTGCACTACAAGATATGTACAAAAATATTTGTATTATCACTGTTTCTATTACCAAACCCTGGAAACAATCCAAGGAATCAGTAGATTTTTAAAAAGATGGTGTATTTATACAAGGGAATATTATACAACAGGAAAAATAAATGAACTGAAAAACATTTTGAGTAAAGTAAGTCACAGACAAATATACCTTTTTGTTTTTATAAAGCTTAAAGACAGGGAGAACTAAATGAGATACATTAAGTTACAAAGAAATTGAGAATTATAAATAGTAAATAAATATATATCTCTTTTCATACATCAGGGCCAGATGTTTCAATGCTATTTATTTATTTATTTTTAATGTTACTTTTTAGAGATAGGGTCTTGCTATGTGGCCCAGTCTGGTCTTGAACTTTTGGACTCAAGCTACCTTCTGCCACAGGTTCCCAAATAGCTGGGATTACAGACCAAGCCACTGCACCTGGCTCAATGTTTTTAAAATCAAATCATTCCAGACAATAGAAAAAGACAGGAAGCTCCAATTTAATTGTAGAAAGCCAGGAAAATATTAATCTGAATATCTGATTAAAAAAATAGTACAACAAAGGAAAATATAGAATGATCTCACTTAAGACTATAACTGCAAAAATTCTGGATACAATTTTAAGAAACAATATTTCAGAAGAAAAAAATTACATTATAACCAAGTAGGATTATTCTAGGAGAATACAGAAATGGTTTCAATATTAAGAAACCTGTCAACATAATTCATCATGCCAGCAAATTGGTGGGGGAAAAACAGGGATTATATAAATAGATGATTAAAAGGCATTTGAAAAAATTGAGCAGTCATCCCAATTTAAAACTCTCTATAACATCTGATGAGAAGATGTTTTAGTCAGCAGAAGCTAACTTGTCTTAAAAAGAGCCCCAAAACTCATTGACTTGACACAATAAGTTATTTTTCCTCATGTCATAATCCAGTTTGGAACAACAATGGAGCTCTCCTACCCACAGTCATTAAAATACCTGGGCTCTTTCCATCAGTAGCTCTTCCATCTTCTAGAACGATGTCCTAGAAGATGTCCCAGGTCCACTGCATAGGACTGGTAGAGAAAGGAAGGAAGGGTGGAGAATAATGTGGGAGGCCCAGGGTTAGGACTGGAAGTGTGATCTCTCTTTTCCACCCAAGCTTTTCTGATCAAAATTCAGTTAGGTTGGGTCTACATAACCATAAGCTGAAATGGAAAATGTAGTTGATCTGTGTTCTGAGGAGGAAAGGAAAATGTATGGATGAGCATCTAGCCAGTCTCTGCTACAGAAAATTACCACCTAAAATATTAAAGACCTTACCAAAAAACTAGTAACAGATATTATCCCAAAGAGTCAAACACTAAATATACTTCCATTGAAATCAGGAAAAAGACTGGGATATTCACCATCACCATTATTTATTCAATATTATTTTGGAGGCTGTAGCAGGCACAGTAAGATAAGGAAAGAAAATAATATAAATTTAGGAAAGAGGAGATTAAATTATCTTTTTGCTGATAATATGCTGACATATTTAGAAGCTCTAAGATATGCTTTTAAAAAGAACATATCTGTTTAATTGAGTAACATGGCTGGACACAAGATAAATATACACAAAGACACATAAATATGTGAATACACATACATGTGTGTACATTTTTCTCCATATGGTAGAAGTTCTCTTCATTTGCTTCTAAATAACACTTGGGGTTTATACAAGCTCTCAGTGTCATATGTGAAACCTACAGACTATTGCTTATGGCAGAAAAAAATGCACTCACCTTGTGAGCTACTCTCTTACATAACCACGTGCTCCACTTTTACCAGATGAGTTGTTTGCTTACCAATTTCTAGTTGTGCTTGCTCCTAAATATTTTATGACAGTTTTACTGTTATTATAACTAAGCAACTTGAACAAATATTACTGAAACCAATAAATAATAATGTGATAGGAATGAATCTTTGTTTCCATGGAAGCTAAGTTGTCTGCTTTAGAAAGATTCAATAAAGACAGGTTACAAAAAATGCTGTTGGTTTGGGCATAACAATTATAAAGCATGAGGAGAAAATTATAAGATAGTTTATTTGCACTTTTCTACAAGTCTTATTAAGTTCTTGAACCATATTAGAGAAATCCAAACTGAAAACTGCCTATGAAGCATTACTGATGTAGTTGTGCAAGAAAGATATCATGGTACTCCAAACCAGTAGACCCATACTTAAGTGAAGGACCTTGTCCTACAGAGCATTATGGATAAATGAATATATATATACATACACGTTTTATGTTAAAATACTTTAAATGTCTTGTTACTATAGTATAACCTAGCCTATCCTGATTAAAACGAGGCTATGTTACAGTAATGAAAAAGTAAAACCAAAAAAACCCTTAAGTCTCAGTGACTTAAAACCACAGACTCTATCTGGATGACATCCAGAGCCACTGTCTTCTATATGATGACATTCCAGCTACTTTACCCTTTTGGTACTTCTACATCAGCATATACATCTATTACCACTATGTCAGGGAAGAATCATGCTCCAACTCCTCAATGCTTCTGTGCAGGAATGAAACACACACATCACTTCTACTCACATTTTCATTGGCCAGGATTAGTCACATGGCTATATCTTTTTTTTTTTTTTTTTTTTTTTTT
>NW_016107418.1:2567845-2610933 GCF_001604975.1 Cebus imitator | reverse complement strand
AGTAGAGACAAGGTTTTGTCATGTTGGCCAGTCTGGTCTCAAACTCCTAACCTCAGGTGATACACCTGCCTCAGCCTCCCAAAATGCTGGGATTACAAATGTGAGCCACCACACCTGGCTGGCTATATCTAATTTTAAGAGACAAGAAAAAGCATTATCTTCTTGCATACTTAAAAGTAGAAAGGAACCACATATCGTTGAATGGAGATAAATGTCTATTGCATAGGCATCATTTTCTAGGATTTCTCAATCTTGCAAATTTAACAACAAAATATTGTGATACATTGTATTAATGATCAAGATATTTGCTGCCCTTCAAGTTGAAAGAGTACTGATCCTATCTCACTGGTATTTACTAGGTGTCAGGCTTGGCATTAGAAGGGCCCTTCCTTGTGGGGACTGTGTGCATCCCGGATGCTTCAATGTCAGATATGAGCACTTCTTGCTTTGCTTTATAAAGCCTGAGGGGAAGTGAAGTGTGACATTTCCTGGCAGGAGCTTTAAGAACCAGTAGATGCTATACTTTGACTCCCTTCCTCTCTACTACAAGACTGGAATGTGCCTGATAGCAATGGCTTCATTAGCCTGGGCCCCACAGTGAGGGTGATGTGAAGCAAAGCTGCAGCCAGCTTGGGCTGGGCATGCGGTAGGAACAGGAAATGTTTTGTTGTTATAAGCCACTGAGATTTTCAGGTTGTTTGTTATTGCAGTGTAATTTAGACAAAGCTGACTAATATACATACCATCCTTACTGCATCTGTAAGAATAGTTACAACAATAACCATAAAGGAGTGAGAATGGAAAAACACAGTCACATGCTGCATGTTTCAGTTAACGACGGACTGCACATACGATGATGGCCCCATAGATTATAATGCAACACTTCATTTTTACTCTTCCTTTTCCACGTTTAGATACATTTAGATAAGCAAACACCACTGTATTACAGTGGCCTACAGGGTTCCATACAGTAACATGCTATGCAGGTTTGCAGCCTAGGAGCAATAGGCTATACCATACAACCTAGGTGTTAGTTAGCAGGCTCTCTCACCTAGGTTTATGTAAGGACACAATGACATTTTTCACAATGACAAAATCACCTAATGCTGCATTTCTCGGAACGTATCCCCATCGGTAAGCAATGTATGACTGTATTCTTCCTGTAAGAGCAATAAAAGTACAGACTGCTTAAGGCTAAATTGGACAAGATAGGTTTAAGATATATGAAGAAAATTACAAAATGTTACTGAAAGATATAAAGCATGTAAATTCTCCAAAAATTAATGTAGAAATTTCATATAATTCTAATCATAATTGCAATGGTTTCTTTTTAATTTGATAAGGGCATTTTAAAGTTCATGTGGGACAGAATTTACCCACAGTGATGCTGCCAGGATTAAATGAGGTAGAGCATGTAAAGCACCTAGGACAGTATTTGACACCTGTAGTATATGCACTGAGACGTGTTAGCTAGTGTTACTTAGAAAAATAAATAGATGTTTAGAATGGGGAGTACCAAAATGTATCTTAATATACATGCGGTTTTAATATAGCCATCCAGAGGAAAATAAAATTAGACCCCTATTTAATCCATATCCAAAGTTAAATCTGATATGGATTAAAAATGAAAATGTAAAAAATCAATAAATATTTTAGAATAAAATTTAAGAGAATGAATTTATACGCTACAGGTAGGGAAACATTCTCAACCAAAATAGTAAACCAGGGAGTTGCAAAGGAAAAGATAATGTTTTAAACATGTGTATATCAAAGATACCACAAAGAAAAGAATAATGTTATTATATAGTAGACTTCAAGAAATATCTGGTATGTATAAAAAAAGATTAATATCTATAGTATAAAACGAGTGACCAAAAATTTACAGGAAAAAGAAAAAAAATTCCATAGAAAAATGAATAAGGAATGTGTGAATAGGCATTTTCAGAAAAGCAAATCTAAACAGTAAACATGAAAAAGTGCATGATTTTAATAGTAATCAGAGAGATGCAAACTAAAGTACCCTGAGTTATCACTTCTTACCCAGCAGATCCACAAAAGTTAAATTTCTGTTGACAGAAGTATGAATTTAAACCACTTGGAATACATTTACCATTTGGGGAAGACGTTTGAAAACAACCGTTTAATAAATATAGTGGTCAAGGAGGAACTTACTTGGGATTGCAAAGCACCAAATATAACTGCAGTTTTGAAAGTTCAGCTTTTCATGCAATGGATTCTGACTAAGGCTGCTCACTCTATCTCCTACAGTGTATGTTCCTCTTGGCTCCAAACTCAGAATTTTGCAACTATTTTTGGTCACTGGACAGCGTTTTTTTACTTCATGACCACTGTAACTCTTGACCACATGGAAGCTCCTAATGACACCGCCTGGCACACCCTACCCATGCAAGTTCTGGCACCCTTGGTTGAACTCTGGCTAACTAGATCTTTTTGGATTTGTGACTTGTATGACTGTCTACGCCTGATTCTGATTCTTTGCCTAGTTTCTCAGCTCCTGATTTATCCACTTATTCATACTCCTTCCCCACTCCCTGTCCTTCTTGGGAATCTCTCAGCACATGGATAACTACCGTAGGAAATAAATTAGCCCAAGTGTTAGTTGTGTCCTGGAGCTAATTTCACCCAGTTCCCACCACCACACTTTTCAAACAGAGAAGCATAGTTTGATGAGCCCATTTACTCTGGAGATGGGGAGAATCACCTCAAAAACAGGTAAGAGTGGAGGCAGGCAGGCTGCTAGCTGAAAGGCTATTAAGATGTTCTTAATGAAAGGTGATAGCTCCAGAAAGATGGTGAATGGAGTTTACAGTCTAATGAGGAGAAGCACATGTGAAAACAAGAGGTACAACAGTGTGTTGGTGAGATACAATTACTCATATGCATGCATAAGCAATGAGGCACAGAGTCTATTTTCCCCAGGTAGGGAAAGCAGGGCAGTGGAGAAGGTCAGGAAAGGTTTTGCAGAGGAAGTGATGCTTGACCTCACACGGTTTGATAGAGCATTCCAAAAAGAGGGGGGAGCAGGAAGAAATGTATAGGGGCATGAAATCAACATTAACAGGGAATTCCAAGTACTTTAATATGTCTGGAGTAAAGAATTTCAGAGTGGGGTTGGCAGATCACAGAAAGCCTGTTTTTCATTCTGAAGAGTCATAAATTAATTCTGTAGGGCAGACAAAGAGGAACTATTGAAGGGCTTTAAGGAGGAAAGCAATTGATTTGAATTTTAGAAGACAAACAACTTTGGCAGCATGTGGAGGATGGTTTGGAATAGGCAAGGACCTCGGCTTGTGGCTTAGGTGTCAGGTAATTAATTCTGTTATCCATGATACTCCTTTTCAACCAGGCAAGTTCATCAAGGAATTTTAGAAACCATACCTTTCTTTCTCACTCATGTAAAAACACCAAACTAGAATGATAAACAAACAAGGTCTTTTTTTTTCTAAACTCTATTGTATGAACTTAGTTGGACACTCTCTTTTAATAAATGGAGTGAGGCTGAATAGCTTTTGGCATTCATCCCAGATACTGAAACAGTGAGAAAACAACAAAACATAGAACATGATATCTATCCATAACTCCAATTGTATGGTTGGGGTTATTGGAGAATTGTAAGAGTTATGATTTCCCTGGCAAAGTATCAAAAAAACATACCTTCACAAATTATTCCAAACAGAGATCTGGCATCTGATCATGCTGACATAATGAAAAATGTTGAACAAATTGCCTACGTGTAATTTCTCATTCCTGAAGAACTAAAGGAAGGATGTTTTCTAAGGCTCCACAATGACGGTTTTTATGAAATAATAACACGGTCATAAGAAAGCCAAAAGAAATTTTCCCAGCTCACTTAGAAAATGAAATCAATCTATTTTTTTCTAAAGATAAATGATATATTCTGTCACACAGAAGAATGTTCAAGAGGATATCCACCAACACATTCACACTGGTTATCTCTGGGTGACGCGTTCAAGTGTTCCCTATTTTATTCTTGTTGCCTTTGGTGTTGTCTTTCTACGGTGAACATGCATTGCTTCTGGAAGGAAAAACAAGAAAGTCAAATATAGCAACCATACAATCAGAATGTGGCAGGCCATCTTTTTCAGCTCTCTGATTCGGCATCAACTTTCTAAGTCTGACTAAGATTAACGTGAACTGCCTTTGAGGTAACCTTCTAGTGTGTTTTGAGTACGTATAAGCTAAATTCCTCTCCTCAACTATTTATCTTCAGGGAATAAATCATTGAATTTTCAAAATATGAATATTTCCACTCTTCATTATTTATGCCAATGGAGGGGAATACTGACACTAGTATCCAAAACATCAGAGAATTGAAACAATCATGTATACATGTATATTACATTATTCTTTGTGAGGCTCTGCACATGATACTTTTGGCAGATATGCTTTCTGAATTACATTTTTATTTGGCTAATATTAAAATTACTCCATGCTCCCACATATGGGCTGGCAAATGATGGGAGGAGGCTATGGTAAGAGAAATAGGTGTAGAATTTAAAATTCATTGTATATAATCTATGAGCTGTACGCTGGGCAGGCAAATGTATAAAGACTATGGTGAAAATACAAACCAATTTTAAGCACAGACAGACCTAAAACAGGGCTACAAAAGCCTGAAAAACGGAATGTAACTTGTGCCATGTCTGATGCAATGCAGATGTAAAGTAGTAAAATAAAACTCCTGGATTCTAAATAGTCTACTCTAGTACTTATTCTCAAAACCCAGCTTTTTATAATCAGAAGACACTCTTTTAAGAGCAGCTGCATCTGAAATCATAGCCAGCAAAATACTTCAGAAGAAATATGAAACACTCATCTCTTCGGGTTAAGGAAGAGGGCCTGTCAGATGGACCTGATATCTCTCCATCTAACACATAGCAAGGGGCTTGCAAACAAGATTTGTAAATATGACTTACTGTAAACTATGCACATTGAACCTTTCCCAACACTGTAAGAATTTAGATCATTTAAAGAAGATTTGGATATATTATTCATAACTTAAAGATTCTTTTCAGGCCCTCAAAAACCTAGTAACTTTCTTATTGGTTAAGATTTGTATAATACCACTCACTGCACATGAACTACTCCCCCACCCCAGCCTTGTAGGGAAGCATATTTTTTTTTTTTGAGACTGCTCTGTTGAAGCAGTCTGTTGCTCTGCTGCCCAGGCTGGAGTATACTGGCATGATCTTGGCTCACTGCAACCTCTGCCACCCAGGTTCAAGTGATTCTCCTGCCCCAGCCTCTGTAGAAGCTGAGATTACAGGCATGCACCACCATGCCTGGCTAATTTTATATTTTTAGTAGAGATTGAGTTTCACCATGTTGGCCAAGCTGGTCTCAAACTCTTGACCTCAGGTGATCTGCCTGTCTCAGCCTCCCGAAGTGCTGGGATTACAGGCATGAGCCACTGTGCCCAGCCTGGGAAGCATAATTTCTGAACTTACACAACCACACAACATTCTGATCATCAGCTATCTTGGAGAGAGTAAGTTTTCCACACTTTTTACACCAATTATTTTCCCCTCCCATCTGTTTCTGACAATGGAGTTCTCAGGCTTCTCCTATCCTAAACTCCATCATCACCACCAGTCCCTGGTCCCGGTTCTTCTTCAAATCCTGATTCTGCTTTCAAAGGTCAAAAGAACCCATTCAGATGAGAAGAATCGTCCTCAGACTGGGAGGATAAAAGACCCAAGCAAGCCTGGACAGAACTGGGAGCTAGCAAGAGGAGGTAAAGGCTGGGCACATTCATGCATTAATACTTTTCATGTGATCACACACACATCTGTGGTTCTTGGTATTAGTGGATGCTGGAATTGTGGACTTTGTGGTAGAATGCCAATTGTTCAATCTAGCCTTGGAGGAAAGGAGATAGGTTTAGTTGGAACTAGGCAAGGAGTCAGGGCCTGGGCTTACATTGCTGACCGGCTCCAGGCCTCAGATGCTTCTGGAAACAATTCCAAATACATTCTCTTGGGTCATCAATTTCCTAACCAAGTTAGTCATTCTTGCCTATGAAGCCCAACTGTTCATCTTTTCATTCCCATACTCTTTGTTCAATAAACATTTATTGTTTTCTATTATTTCCATACAGTAATGTTAAGACATAGCCCCTGACTTCAGGAGTTTATGGGAGCAAAGAAACAGACATGCAAATAGTGCAACCAAGGGTTAAATATTATGTTGAAGTAGGTATAAGCTTCTTAAGTTTCATCTGACATCTCCACTCCATGAACTCCCCTGCTCCTGTTATCACCCAGCCCCTGAACACACTACACTCACTTCTGTCTTCCTCTTCACTAACCCCTCCCACTATGCCCCTTGGAACTTGTATTTTTTTCCTTTGCCACGGTTATCTGTTCACTTCTTAGCCCACAGTGAAACCTATCTTTCCTATAAATAACACCTTCCTTAAAAGTTTGTCCAGCGATGCCTACTTTTCCTGTCACTCTCCCTGGCTCTCTGGGCAAGGACAGTGTCAACAAAGCCTCCTGTTGCCCACTACTTTGCTCAACCGTCTACATCACCACTCACTACATCTTCACTGAAGTGGATGCCAACTGCTTTCCACTACCCTTTCTCAACTTTTGCAGGCATGAGGATTCAACCCAACCCATAGGAACTTTTCAACTCAGCATGCTTTAACATTTCTTCCAACCAACCTCAGCTCTTGCCTGGCAGTATTCATTCACCTGCTTCTCACCTGTTTCACAGAAGGGAGTTTCTGTGTTCAAAAACAACGCATTCAACAAATATTTGTGCCAGGGAGTAGGCATTCAACGGTAGACAAATCATAGTCCCCACCCTCAAGGAGCTTGAAGTCCAGAGAAGTAAGCAAGTAAAAGGGCTGTCAATAGAAAGAGATGTTAGGGGCCGGGCGCGGTGGCTCACGCCTGTAATCCCAGCACTTTGGGAGGCCGAGGCGGGTGGATCACGAGGTCAAGAGATCGAGGCCATCCTGGTCAACATGGTGAAACTCCGTCTCTACTAAAAATACAAAAAATCAGCTGGGCATGGTGGCACGTGCCTGTAATCCCAGCTACTCAGGAGGCTGAGGCAGGAGAATTGCCTGAACCCAGGAGGCGGAGGCTGCGGTGAGCCGAGATGGCGCCATTGCACTCCAGCCTGGGTAACAAGAGCGAAACGAAAGCAGGTGCTGTGGTTAAGGGGCATCATTGTTCTCTTTTCTTCTCCCTTCCTCTGTTTTTCTGACCCCTTGTACCATACAGTCACCTGGAATCCCTGCCCTGCTACTCTTCATGATGTCTGCTTTGTGATCCCTCTTTGCCTGGCCTAGTGCCACTCAGAATTACTGCATAAAACTGAAACTGTGTTGATCTAGCCTGTTACAAATTGAAGTTACTCATCCTCCCTTATATCCTCATGTTTCTAAGCAGTTCTTTTCATTCTTCTTGCTCATCTGCTAATATATTCTCCGTGGTGATTTGTCAACTTCCTGCTCTTAGAAAGATACTACCAGTCCCTCTCTCCCCATCATTATTAAGAGTGGTGATCAGAATTCAGTTCCTTTCCACAACACTCCTCCTCCACAGTTCAGGACTTTTACTTCACCATGTTTTCCACCTTGTCTCATTTCTTTTATATATTTTCTTTTTCTTTTCTTTTTTTTGAGATGGAGTCTTGCTGTGTTGCCCAAGCTGAAATTCAGTGGCGTGATTTTGGCTGACTGCAACCTCCACCTCCCAGGTTCAAGCGATTCTCCTGTCTCACTCGCCCCAAGTAGCTGGGATTACAGGCATGTGCCACCATGCCTGGCTACTTTTTTGTATGTTTTAGTAGAGATGGAGTTTCACCATGTTGGCCAGCCTGGTCTTGAACTCTTGACCTCAGGTGATGTGCCTGCCTCAGCCTCCCAAAGTGCTGGCATTACAGGTGTGAGCCTCTGCACCCGACCTGTCTCCAGTTTTTAACAGCTGCATCTCTGCCCTTGATTGCCCCTCACACCTGGGCATCTGAGAAGTCATTATCTCAATCATTCCTGCTTGCTGTTTCTCCTCCCTGCTGTCTTCATTCACTTTTGCCCCTTCACCAATCCTTTCTAACATCTGCCTAACCAACTTTGTTCAGTCATGCATGTGAAACAAAAACAAAACCCAACTTTCATTCAAACCGAAATCCTATTTCTATTTTTTGAAATGGACAACTTTCTGAAAGGAATGACCTATAAAATTTAGCTGCCTTCATTTTCCTACTATAAATTCCTCATTCCTAACAATCTGGTTTAGATTGTTAAATTGCTCACCAGAAGATTTTTTGCCAAACCCCACTGATTTTCCCATAATCACATCTGACATCACTGGTCATTCCCTATCTCCACATTGTATCTTCCATAGCTCCGAGACATTTTCAGACCTCTCTTCTCTATGCCTCTTCATGCCTCTTCTAGCTTCTCCAAATTTCTAGAGACACTCACTACACGTTAGATCTTAAAGCCCTTCTGAGTACCTGCCTAAAGTATGGAAGGCACTATGCTGTGGAGACAAGGCAGCTTTTAAGAGGGGTCTAACCAAGCAGGCCAGGTAATAGGGTTTGGGTGCCCAGGGCCAAGTTAGGCAAATAACAGAAAATAGCAAAGGGTATGTATAATTTCAGATCGTCAGAGGGCACTAAAATTTAAGTCAGAAGATCCAAATTCAAGATGACAAGATGAAGTACAGGAATAGCGCCCAAACAGAACACAGCCGAGGTAACAAATGTGGAAAGAGCTAGAGAGGGAGGAGGGTTTTTGCCAGATATGAATGAAGCTGAACTTGTCCTCAGTTTACCTATCTAGGTCACCAGACTGACTTAAGAGTAAAATCAAAGAAGACTACAAAAAGTAAAACAAAATAGGATGCTTGTTCTCATATATGCCTAGTGTTTTCTGTGAAATGTGCATAATGATAGTATCTGCCTCACAGGATTAATTGAAACAATATATGCAAAGAACTAAACCCTGGGCCTGACACGTAACAAATGTTAGCTATCATTATTAATATTCTATCCTCTAAGCTATTTAACATAAGGCTTAAGCAAATAGAATTAAATCATTCCAGTATCAAATCTAATTTACTTATGTATTTAGCATACTCAAAAGTACCCCGTATTAGTTAATACTGTAACAACCCATTTAAAATAGGATGTAAACTTGGGTGTAAGACTCAAAATAAGGCAATTTTCTCCTTGCTGGTCCACTAAAACAACTTACTTCACATTGATCATCAAAAGCCCATTTTCAGGGCTTTATAATCCCTTTTTCGCTACTTTTGAACTACTTTCTAACCTCTCAATACATTCTTGCCCTTTTGATTCTAAGATGGCACAGCCTTTAAAGCAGGCTCCCAGTCTACCGACTGTCTTTTGAATTCTAGTTATTTCTTAGGTTCATCCCTGCTTTTTCCTTCCTTTCAAAGCCTTTCCATTATGTGACATTACTTTAGCATACAATTAGTGGCTTAAATGGTATTCTGGTTCCTACTTTCTCCTAATCTCAGTCTATCCTTCATGCTGCTACCAGAATTTTTTTTTTTTAAATGCCAAATGTTTGTGAAACGACCTCCATTATCTCCTATTGTCTATAAGAAAAAGCCCCAAACCTCAGCATACCATACACGGCCCTTCATTTTGGCCCCAACCTGTCCCTCCAACCTCATCTTATTTTGCTCCACCTGCTCACCCAGAGCTCCACCACAGGGAAATCTCCATTACTCAAGATAACAACATGACTTTTTCACAAATCTCTTGTCTTTCCACATTCCTCTTCCGTGAATGTTGTTTTCTCTTGATCCCAGCTATTTTCTGGTTCAGCTCCTTTCTCTATCAAGCATTTATCACACGGCATTTTATTATTTTATTTTATTTTATTAGTATTATTTGAGACAGAGTCTTGCTGTGTCACCCAGGCTGAAGCGCAGCGGCACCAACTCTGCTCACTGCAACCTCTACCTCTCAGGTTCAAGCGATTCTCCCGCCTCAGTCTCCTGAGTAGGTGGGACTATAGGCATGCACCACAACGTCTAGCTAAATTTTTTTTTTTTGTTATCTTTAGTAGAGATGGGGTTTTGCCATGTTGGCCAGGCTGGTCTTGAACTCCTGACCTCAGATGATCTGCCTGCCTTGGACTCCCAAAGTGCAGGGATTACAGGCATGAGCCACTGTACCCGGCCCACACAGCATTTTAAGTATCTGTTTACATGTCTATTCCCCCAGGAAAATATAAGCATCTCAGGTACAGGTAAATGCCCTTTTCTCGTTTCCTAGCTTCAGAATCTAGTACCAAGCAAATGCTCAATACATATTCATTGAACTGTGGGCAATCAGCAAATGTTAAAATTATTTTTAAAAAAAAGATTCGCAGTTTTACAATTTCTCATTAGTTGTAATTGACTAAAAGAAAAAAGATGCAAATGAAACACTCCAACTCAAATCTCAGGATTAAACATGGCTATTTTGAAGGACCAGAAGACAACTAAAGGACCGCAGGGCAGAAAACTTACCATCCGGAACGTCGAAGTTGTATGACCATGGCAGTGGATATACAGCCTTATCATTTCCGTCTCTCAAATCCTTCGATGGCTTTTTATAGACAAAGCCTCATCCTTAATCTTGCCTACAAAGGCTGCATAAAAAACTTGTAGCTAGGTTCCATGATACATGCCTGTAGTTCCAGCTACTCTGGAGGCTGCAGCAGAATTGCTTGGGCAACATAGCTAAGCCCCATCATTATTCAAAACAAACAAAAACAACAAAAACCACTTGCTTCCATCTACTTACAACCTCATCTCACAGTACTCTGCACTTTCTGGACTTAGGCTGACCTAGGTCTTCTTTCCAATTCCGTTTTTGCACAAGCAGATCTGCCCGTAATGTTGTTTTAAATACCCTACTACCCCACACTAGTTTGCTCTTATCCTTTGGCTATCAGTCCAAAGATTCCTTAAGATGTCTCCATCCTGTGGTAGCAGACCATAAAGCCGTTTTACTACATTTTATTTAGACAACAATACAGTATAGCGTTATGACCATAGATTCTAGACTCAGGCTGGGTCCTTAGGCATATTTAACCCCTTCATGTCTTGCTTTCTTCACCTGTAAATTGTACTCGTAAGGTTATTGAAAAGATTAAAGGAGATAAAGCATGTAAGCACTTAGAACTGTGTTGATATGCAGTTCAAAGAGCCCAACATACGTCAGTCATGATCATATTTACTCAATTTGTAGTCACTATCCTTCCTTCCCTCCCTTCCAGCCCCCGGAGTACCTCTGCTCCTCTATCCCAGAGGCCACGCCAGCCTGGTCCTTTTTTGTATTCCTAGCCTAACCACAAAGTTGTGAACATAGCAGGCCTTCAATATTATGTTTTTAAAAAAATGACAAAAGCCTTGTGTCCCACTTTTGCTTTATTAGCCGAACGATCTCAAGCAAATCACTCAAATCACCTAGGCCTCGTTTATCCTTCTGTGAGATGTAATAGCTACCTCAGAGAGGTCTGTGTTAAATAAGGCGATGTACCTACAAAAGCACATTGCACATCTTAAAATGCCGTACAACCGGTAGATGTTTATTAATAAACCGGAGTCCGTGTCTTCCCTCCCCTCAGGCACGTCTCGTCCCGACCCCGCTCTCCCCGCAGCCCACACCCTTACTGCGCCCTTGGCCCGCGGTCCCTCGGGATTGCAAGCGTGGGAGCCTCGGCCCCGGGCAGCTCCCTCCGGCTTCCCGCGCCCTCCTTCCTTCCTCGCCCGGACGGACGCACTTCCGGCGGATGTGGGGGGGCAGCCCCTGGAAACGGAAGTGAGCGGCGGGGTCGACTGACGGTAACGGGGCACAGAGGCTTTTAGCAGAGCTGCCGAAGATGGTGAGTGAGTACCCGGGCGGCCAGCGTTCCACGCGGGCTCGGGATCGTGGCTCGGCAGAAACAGGCAGTCGCCTCCCAGCCCGTCCCCGGGTGGCGGCGGCGGCGACGGCGGCGACCTGGGGATGAGGCCGGCCTCGGGAGCCATAATCTGTCGAGTCACGGGGTTTGGGTGGGTCATGGCTGTCGCCGGGTCCCGGCTCCGGCACTGGTCCCACGAGCAGCGGTTCGGCTTCATCCTGCTCCTCTTAGCTCGGTTTACTCCCTTCCACCGTTTACACCCCAGCAGGCCCAGACGTCCTCCACTTACTTGGTGCAGACGTGGAAACTACAACCCCGAAAGTGCAGCGTTCTGTGGGGTGGCGCCGCCGACCCTTTCCTTGAGGCGTAACCTCTGGGAGTCCAGAGTGCCCAGACTCCTCATCTCCTCCAGTCCCCGCCCTTGTAACTGTCTGGTAACCAACCCACAACTATAGGTCGCATTTGTGTAACGCAACTTTGCTCTACAAACGTTTTTGAGAGCTTGTAGTGTGCTAGGTGTTAGAGGGGGATAAAGTCAGACCGTTGCTGTTCCCCGTTTGTCAGTATTGTTAGTACATCTCCTCTCTCCCTCTATCTTCACCCCCTCTCTTCCTCCCGCCCTCTCCTCTCTACCGCTTTCTCTTTCTCTTTCTTTTTAACTTAAAAGTTGTGATATTTGAGAAGAATCCTGAGCCACCATTGCTACAGACTCTGATACAGGTACTGTTGGTAGGCCATCCATCCAAATCTAGAAAGCTTCTGTTGGTAAATACTGCTAATCATTGCTAAAAAAAAAAAAAAAGTTTTATGGACACTCGCAAATGTTTTTGTAGATTTGCCTTTCTCGGCTACTTCCTTTATTAGAAACATTAAGTTCTGATCCTGATATTTTGCAGAAGGAAATTGGAAAAAATGAGGATAACAGAATCTAGAAGTCAGAATTCACTTTTTCCTTGTGCACTGAAACCTTCCGTCACTTTACAATAAAGCCGTCCTGAAGGAGGAGAATGTTGATATAGGGAAGTAATAGAAGATACATTTGGAAAGAACTATCACACAGCTCTACCAAAGGTCCCCAACCTTTAGTGATTCAACAGTTTTCTGACTTTATGATGGTGTGAAATCCATACATAGTCAGTAGATGCCGCACTTGAGTACCCACACAGCCATCCTGTTTCCTTCAGTACAGTATTCAATAAATTACAATAAATTCAATACTTTTTAATAAAGTAGGCTTTGTATTAGATGATTTTGCCCCACTGTAGGCTAGTGTAAGTGTTCTGAGCACGTTTAAGGTAGGCTAGACTAAGACCTGTTATTTAGTAGGTTAGGTGTGTTAAATACATTTTTGACTTTTGACATTTTCAATTAAAGATGGGTTTATTGGGAAGCAACCCCATCATAAGTCAAGGAGCATTTGTAGTCCTGGTAGGAGTTCAGCTCCTTGGTGCAGATGAGTAAACAAGGCCAGAGAGGCTGGTGCTTTGCTGCAGTCACGAAGTAGGTTAGTGACAGTCCACGCTGAAGTCCAGATTCTTTTCCTCATCCACCATGACGACTTATATGTAGGGGAGTTGGAACCTGTTATGCAGGTTCTTTAGGTCCAGGCTAAGGACTCTGAACTTTATGCTTCAGACATTGATGAACCAACAAAGATTTTATAGCAGTTTTGTTGGAGGAGTTTCATGCTTGAGGAAAACCTTGATATGCAGAACTGGAAAATGGGTGAGTCTAAGGCAGCAAGATCCAGTAGAATGCTGTGGAAGTTATCCATGCCTGAGAGGCTGGGCTAGGATGGTATAGTGAAGAAACCCTGGAAAGGATAAAATATCTGACCAAATCAAATATACAAACGAATTAAGAAATCAGTGAAAAAGCTGACTTCTCAGAATATTTTCTCCTGCAATATAAAATTTGATAGGAAACTACCTGTAGCTGTTTTACGTTTTTCTGCAGAATCACAGGGGTATTGGACTTGAGCAACGAGTAATTTAAAATTAGCATCTTAGGCCATGCACGGTGGCTTACACGTGTAATTCCAGCACTTTGGGGGCGCTGAGGCAGGAGGATCACTTGAGCACAAGAGTTTGAGACCAGCCTGGCCAGTGTAATTGAGACTTTATCTCCACAAAAAATTTTTAAAAATTAGCCAGGTGTGGTGTTGCACACCTGTGGTCCCAGCCACTCGAGAGACTGAGGTGGGAGGATTGCCTGAGCCCAGGAGGTTTAGGCTACAGTTAGCTGTGATTGCTCCACTGCATTCTAGCCGGGATGACAGAACAAGACCCTACCTGAAAAAGTAAATAAATAAATAAATAAATAAAGTTAGCATCTCGTTCTTTACTTGTTGAAACACAATGTTTTATTTGCTTGTTTAATATATTTTCATAAGATGAAGCCCTGGGAGATATACATGTATATTCAGTATCTAGCAGAGTACCTGACACGAAATAGATGGCTAATAAATATCTGGTGATTGCGCATTTCACAGTATAAACGTGTACGGTAATAATACACCAATACCAAAGGCACTGTCTTTTTTGTCGTATACTATCCTGATTAAGTATACATAGTTTTTATAGGTAGTGCCATCTTCATTTAGAAACCAAACACTTTCTGAAATTCCCTTTTTTTCCCAGCTCCTGTGACAATTATTTAGCCATCCTGTCTATTCTTATCCCATTTCTTTGTTGTTCTTCCTTGTACTCAAGGAATGGATTCCTGAGGATGCTGTCCTCAACTTTTTTATTCTGTATTAAACATTCTAACCTAAGGGAAAGGTTTTTCCAGTAAAAACAAATTCAATCATGCCATAACCTTTCAGAGGCTGTCGGTTTTGGAATACCCAAATTTCTTGGCATGTAAGACGTTTCACTTTTGTATTTCTCCAGCCTTTACTTCTGCCTCACTGAAAACATGTATTTAGCCAGTCATCTCAAACTACCTGCAGCTTGTTCATTTATCTTTTCATGCCTTTTTCATGTGATTTTTTTCCTGGAATGCCTTTCAAGCTGACAGCATTCAGATATCAGCTCAAGAATCCTTCCCACTCTCAAATTTGGTATTTTCATTGTACCATATATGTCTCTATCATATCATAATGTTTAAGGCTTGCTGTAATTGTCTTGTCTGTGGACTCTTTGAGGGGATATTATTTTCCCGTCTCCTACTTAAACAATATTTTGACATAGCTGGTTGGCGTGTGTGTTTAAATTTTTTTTCTATTTAATAATGTTTTTTATTTGTGTTGTAGAATGCCAGAGGACTTGGATCTGAGCTAAAGGACAGTATTCCAGTTACAGAACTTTCAGCAAGTGGACCTTTTGAAAGTCATGATCTTCTTCGGAAGGGGTATATGGGGGAATTATGACTTTGATTTTGTTATAATGTTTCTGTGAATTATTTTTCACAATATTCTTTACCTAACCTTCTTTACATATTTTGATAGGCTATAAATGTATATTTAGTTTGGCAGATGGCAAGTAATATATGTTGCATGGGGTGCAGAGGGGAAGGGGCTTAAATGTTTTCTGTAGTGGAAGAGGTGTCTCATCAGAGGAGTGCAATCCCAACGTAGGGCATCCTCCTAGGCAGTGGTGTCCTTTAGCATGATTTGGTAGGATTCTTCTTATTTATTTATTTGCTACTGATAAGTTAGCCATTTTCCTCCTTGTCTTAACTATTAAAGTAATTTGCTTTTCTTTGGGAGGCACTAGAACTTAGCAGTTGAGAGATTAAACTCTGGACTCAGTCAGCCTGCGTTTGGACGCTGGCTCTGTTATTTACTAGATGTGTGCCTTTGGACAAATCACATAATTAACGTCCCAGTGTCTTTATCTATAAAATAGGGCCAATAATAGTCTATATCTTACTTTGAGGTATAAACGAGTTAATACCTGAAAAATGTTTTAAATAGTACCTGACATTAGAAGCACTCAAAAAGTATGGACTGCAGTTTTTTTTTTTCTGTTCTGACTTTAACATGCAGTTATGCCATGTTGACGATTTCTTTTATGTTTCTGTGTGTTTAGGTCTCAGTTTCTGGTCCTAGACCATTCTCTTTGCAGATTACTTTTCTGCTTAGTAAAATAAAGATAATACCTTTCCCCTATAAACAAATTATTGTTTTGAATTTTTGAATTTTACATCTAATTTTAAAGTATTCTTATGATAATAGAATGGAATTTTAATGCTGAGTATAAATATAATCTCTCATTATAGACTTTCAATTTTGTAGTAAAAAAATGCAGCATTTGGCCTGTGGAATTGGAGCTATAATTTGATTTGTATAACCAAATTAATTGGCTAGGCAGTAACTAAGGTCTGAAGATGTTTTTTTCCCCTCACATGAAATGTTCCTCCTTCTTCCTGATTGGACTGGGGCAGGACAATTTTCAAAACCCACTTCTTGAATAATGTTTTGTAAAAAGACAATATTTAATAAACAATTATTGCAGGGTTTCTAAGGGTTTTTTTTAGCTTTAAAACCCTAGTTTGGAAAATAAAATCATCATCTTTATACAGCTGGAGTGATAAAGACCAGTAGCCTGGTTCTAGTTGTGCCTTACCTAACGTACTTTATACATAATAAGTGTTCAATAAATGCTAAACTTATTGTTCAACGTGTTTATTAAAAAGATATATTAAATAATGAATGTGTTAGACCTGAAGGGAATAGGCTTAGATATTTTATGTAGTGCAAGAAGTACCTCATCAGAGTAATAGCAATAAACATACATTCATTCAATTTCTTCTAGAAAAGATTTTGGCAAGTTTTCCCTAGTGATTGAAGTCTTGACCACCAGCGTCTGTAATAGATACATTCTTAAATTATCATGTAGTACTCTTTTTTGTTTTCCTTTTGGTGTATGAGTCCATGAATTTTTAACACATATATCAATTCCTATAACCGTCATCACAATCAAGGTACAGTAACTGTCACCCCAAAAAACACTCTCATGCCCATTATGGATATGATTTGAGCTGTAGGTATTGAGTGATATTTAATCTCATTTAAATGTTGTTTTTTTTTTTAATTTCCTTTCAGTTTTTCTTGTGTGAAAAATGAACTTTTGCCTAGTCATCCTCTTGAATTATCAGAAAAAAATGTAAGTATGCTATTGTGTCCTTTTTTTTTTATCTTCTCATAGATACATTTTAGTAATATTGGTTTCATTTTATTAAAACAATTTTGGTACTGAGGATTTGACCATGAGGAATATGATGCCTTATTTTCAACCTTCTTGTAGGGTAGACTTACAAATTATACTGCTCCTCTAAAGCTCCCTTTCCATGCATCCTGCCCTGCCTTTTAAATGCACATCTCCAAAGGGTGATCTACTTCTCCATCTTCTCACAAGAATGTTCTTTTCTGATAGTGCTGCTGCTTTTTTATTTTTCCTGCCATTTTTGCTGTTGACTTCCAAGTTCATATCTCTAGTTTTAACCTGCTTCTCAAGTCCTGCATCTCCAAGTTACTATAGGACCTAGCCACTAGACACAGTAGATACTTCGATGAATATGACATAATCCCCATCTTTAAATAACTTAAAATTTAATAAGGAAGACAAGTAGTGGGTAGGACGAGCCTTCATAAAGTGCTAGAGAAGACCAAGAATGGGACAGCCGTCTATGCTTAGGGCTTTTTTGAAAGGCTTTCTGGAGGAGGAGGGACCTTTGAACAGTTTTAGACGGGTATTTACCAAGTAAATAGGTGGGAAAAGTTTACTCCTAAAGAGAGGATAGCACGTATTCATGTCCAAAAGACAACTTAAAGGATTCTTAAGTAGACATTTAGAGGAAGAAGAAAAAAGTTTCTGACTACTTGAGGAAGATGATGCAGTCACTAGGTAACAGAAAACTGATCTGTGGGGTATTTTTTTTTTTTTTTTTTGCTTTCTAATAAGAGGATAGATCCACCTATAAGAAAGAGTAGAAGAAATAATGTGATTATGAAATTGAAGTTCAAATAACATGAGAAAAATTAAAAAGTTCCTAGTCAATTTAAGTGAATTCAGGCTTTATGTGCAGAAGTTGACAACCCAGAGTGTACTTAAAAGCATGTGAGTATGATTATAAAAGCGTAGTTGATCATCGTTGAGAACTAATGGGAGAAATGAAATTTGCTTGTAGATGGATACATATTCCACTTTTGTATAAAGAATCTAACTAAAAAATAAGATCGCTGTGGCAACATTGATCCCTGAAACCATTTCTTGGGTGGACTATTGAGTGAGCTATGAGCGTTTAATAAAGTAAGCAATGATCATCAGTATCTGAATGAACTCAGCAAATTAATTTTAGTTCACTATTGTACTAAATTGTCGAATGGGTCAGTCAAGGGATCAAATTATCTGACCAGGGATGAGATTTGAGGATTGTATGGTAGATTATGAACCGAGTGAAGGAAGTGTATATGTATATGAGTAAAGTATATGAGTAAAGGTAAAGTATATGAGGTTGATAACTGTACCCAGAGAACAGTGATTCAGGAATAGTCAATTTGGAGGGAATATTTTGATAGGGCTTTTGACCACTATCCACATCTTAGGTCGTCAGATGGACACATAGAAAGGCTGTTTTTCAAGGACTTGTGTGTAACCAAGGAAAGAATGTATATTAGGCTTTTGGAAAAAAAACATTGAGAAGGATAGTTCATTCTGGTGAATACTTGAACTTTGTCATGATGACAAAATAGACCAAAACTTTAAGAAAAACATTTATAGAGGTGAGTGTGAAGCTCTGCGTTTGGATTTGAAAAATGAATTCTACACCTTTGGGCAGGGTAAAGTGACTTGCTGTGTAAAACTTGACTGTTTTAATTGACTGCTCAATATAAGCCAGCAGATTACGTTAGTTACTAAAAAGAAAGGTTAGTGCAGTCTTGAGCTTTGTTAGATAGGGCTCAAATCAAGGGAGATTATTTTATTTTCCTGTGTATTAGTCTGGCTATTAGATTTGGAATACTGCTTTAGTTCTAAGCAATATATATTAAGAGAAACCGACAAATCTCAGTGAGACTGGCTGGAACTGTGAAGAATCTAAAAACTTCAGAGATCTTTTGAGACTTGACTTAAATCTACTGTGTGTCCTCTTTAATCACTTAGCCAGCTAATGGCAGTCTCTTTCTCTGACATTTATTGTCTACTATAAATCCTTTAGCATGGATTGTGTAGTTGAACTATGTGGATACTCCACGTTCCTAAGTAAACTTGGGGCATATTGTTTAATTTTCTTTAAGCCTTAGTTTTCTCATCTGGAGTTAGTAATAGCCCATCCTTGGCACATAGCAAGGATGTGACTAGATAGCTGGATAGCACTCCAGCCATATAGCAAGACTCTTCTCTTAAAATTATATTATCATGAGGATAGGTCAATATTTAAAGCACACCCTTCCCTTCAGATCATATACCCATAATAAAATACTGCAGGTTTTCCCTAAGGACCATCTGTCAAAATTTGCTGTGTCACCTCTAGTAGCTCTGCATGATTGGGAGCTTCAGTGGTGTTAGTGATGGAAGATGACCAACATCATTTGTACCGGTGGTTCTCAACTAGGGGAGGATCATCCCCCTGCCCCCTGCGAGGGAACAGTTGGCAGAGTCTGAGGACATTTTAGGTTGTCACAAGTGGTGCAGTGGAGGGTGGGAGAGATGTAATACTGGCATCTATTGGGTAGAGGCCAGGGATGCTGTTAAACATCCTACAGTTCACAGGACAGCCCACCACAGTGAAGAATTAATCTGGCCCAAGAAATCAGTAGTGCCGAGGGTTAAGAAACCCTGATCTATATGTAATGTCTTCCAAACTGGCTTATAATCTTCTCCAAGGTAGACTGTTGAGTTTTGTTGTATTGTGTATTGCCACGGTGCCTAATTTTGCACGTGGTTGCTAACGTACATGTTGATTGATAATTACAGTTTTAATATCACATTACAAGATGGCTATATTCATCAAAATGTACATAAAGTTACGTTTACTTTTGGGTGTGTTGGGCACACCTGTAGTCCCAGCTGCATGGGAGGCTGAGGCAGAGGATTGCTTGAGCCCAGTAATTTGAAGCTGTAGTGCTCTATGATTGTGCCTTTGAATAACCACTGCACTCCAGCCACACAGCAAGCCTCTTCTCTTAAAATAAAATTATATTATCATGAGGATAGGTCAATATTTAAAGCACACCCTTCCCTTCAGATCATATACCTGTAATAAAATACTGCAGGTTTTCCCTAAGGACCATCTGTCAAAATTTGCTGTGTCAAGCTAAAGTAATTAAAAACCATTTTGATAGATACCTTACTTTAAAACTTCATAGTCATATCCCAAGTTAGTGCTAACCAATAGATTTTTGATCAAAATGACCCTTTTTATTACTATTAGAAGACAATTTATCAAGAGAGTAGTATATAATAAAAAATGACAAGAAATGACTTTACCTCATTATAATCACCTTAGCGCAGACGAATCTTGGTTGTTTGCGTATCACATTCACTATCCTTAGGAGTCACTTTTGGAAACGGTGTTTTAGCATCCATGAGTTAAGTTGATTCATTTTGCCTAAAATACATTAAGTTATGATCAAAGTTCCTTGAATATAATATAGGTGCTTAGTAAAAGTATGATTCCAGGAAAAAAAATTGCTGATTAGTGCCTAATACAAATTGAATAAACTTTTGAGAGCTTGTTTTTCCCCTGAGGCAAGTACCAAAAGTAAGTGGAGTTTATATATTACAGTTTAATTAACAGGGTGATTTTGTGGTCGGATTATTTCTTTTGCTGAATCCTTTGAAATATATACCTTCATACTTAGAAAGTAACTATTTAATGTCAGTGTATGTGACATTTTCTGGATCTCAGATTATACCTTTTCTTTGCTAGTTTTGTGGTACTTTTAATCAAAAGCATTAAAATACAATTATGCCTTATAAACCTACTTTTGAAATAGGAGACATATTCCTTAATTTACTACTTTTGTAAATTTGGAATTTAGGTAGTAATTTTACACTGGTCAAAGTACACCTGCATACCAAATAAAATATAGACATATGTAATCTAAAATTTATCAGAAAAAATTAGAAAAGTACTTAGTTTTAATATCAGGTATGGATATTAAAATTCTTCATCTAATTGTTGTGTAACATATATGCCACTGCTAACTGTTTTGAAAGCAGAGTATTCAGTGTAATGTTTAAAATTACATTTTCTTTTGTAGTTCCAGCTCAACCAAGATAAAATGAATTTTTCCACTCTGAGAAACATTCAGGGTCTGTTTGCTCCACTAAAATTACAGATGGAATTCAAGGCAGTGCAGCAGGTGAGTTGATGGATCTCTTACATATGTGTTGATATCATTTGTGAGGACTCTTCTGTCTAACATCTATTTATACCTTATTTCCCTTACATCCTGTTCTACTTCCCTCCCCCTTTTTAGGATATTGCCTTGATTTCTACTTCATAGAGGGAAAAAAGAAGTCATTAAATAGAATACTTCAAATGACAGGCTCAGTGTCTGAAAACTTACCTGCATTTGCTTTCATGTTTTTCTGGTTTTTTTTTTTCATGAATTACATTGAATTTGAGATCCCTCAAAGAATATCCAAGTAGCAGTGTCAAGTATACAATCTGTATATGGTCAGATATACCTGTTGCTAAGGAATAAGCACTTGAAAAATGCCCTTTCAATTATGTAGGAACCGCCCTCTTACCTATGCTTTGGATTCTATCCTGTTACACTGCTTCAGGAAAATCCCTTTATCAGTGATCCCATCTAAAGCTGATAATTTCAACCTCTCTCTCTACATGCTCTGTCTCAGCAGTAGCATTTACACGTATCTGAACCTCCACTGTCTTTTAAAACAAAAAAATTGTATCAATTTAAAATTCCTTTATAGTAACTTGTCTCTCATTGAGTGTGCTTTTGCGAAGGGAGCTTCCTGAAAAGTTGTCTACACTTGCTTTCTATACTCCTTTCCCTCATATTTATTTAACCCACTATTTCTGTCTCCCATGACACCAATGAAACTGCTCCTGAACAAAGTGGACATTTTTACCTTCATTTTACTTGATCTCCCTGTAGTGTTTGACACTAATGGCTTCTTCATTCTTCCTTTGGCTTTTATTTAATTTACTTTGTATTTATTTTTTTGAGACAGGGTATCTCATTCTGTTATCTAGGTTGGAGTGCAGTGGTATCATAGCTCACTGCAGCCTCAAACTCCTGGGCTCAAGCAGTCTTTTTGCCTCAGCCTCCTGAGTAGCAGGGACTATAGTCACATGCTACCTCTCCGGGCTAGTTTAAAAAATTGTATCATTATTATTATTTGTAGAAACAGGCTCTTGTTATGTTGCCTAGGCTGGTCTTAAACCCTGGGCCTCAAGCTATTCTCCCACCTCCTTGGCTTTTAGAACACCACACTTTCCTGATGTCCTCCTTTCTGAATCCTTATTCTCAGGTGTCTCTGTGTAGGTTCTATTTGTTTTGTCTGTTTCCTAAAATGTCAGTTTTGTTAGTGCCCCATCTCTAGTTCTTTCCTCACCCTCTTTCCTACTTGTGACTTCAGTTACCAATTATATGTTAATGATTCCAACTGGTCATGGTGGCTCACACCTGTAGTCTCAGCACTTTGGGAGGTCAAGGCAGGTGGATCGCTCGAACTCAGGAGTTCAAGACCAGTCTGGGTAACATCGCTACAAAAATATAGAATTTGCCAGCAGTGGTGGTACACACCTATAGTCTCAACTATTCAGGAGGCTGAGGTGGGAGTATCATTTGAGCCCTGGAGTCGGAGGTTGCAGTGAGCTGAGATCGTGCCATTGCACTCTAGCCTGGGTGACAGAGACCCCGTCTCAAAAATTATAATATGTTGACTCCCAAGTTACAGTTCTCATGAGCTATAAACCTATAGGCTTTTCCAATTGGAAGTCCCACAGGCACCTCCAGTTTTACATGTACAAGTACAGAATAACTCATAATTATTCCCCACATATTCATTATCCCATATAAATAGGTTTCTGCCTAAGGCAGAAATTGGAGACTTAGCCTTGGTTATGTCACCTAGCACCCATCCTAACCCCTTCTTCTGCTCCCCCAAATCATTCATTCAGTTTATTACTTGATCTCCCCACCATTGCTACTACTTTGGGTCTTGCCCTGCCAGGCTTCATCTGGATTACTGCAGTACTGATCCCTGCCGCCCCTCCAATCCTTGTTAACATTCTAGTCAGAATAATCTCTGTAAAACACAGATTTGATTATGTCACTCCCCTCACTTTACCCTCAAAATAAAAATAAAACCTAACTCCTTAGTGTGGCTCTGTCCATGCATTGGCTTCTTGCTTCCCACCAGTCCATATCCTCTTAAACTACTTGCAGGTTCCTAATTCATTAGATTCTTTCACTGTTTGGCATTTGCACATTTTTCCTATTGGTGTGGATTCCTTTCGCTGACCTAACTGAATTGTGTCTTTTTCAATAAATTTGGGCCAGACGGGGTGGCTCACGCCTCTTATCCCAGCACTTTGGGAGGCCGAGGTAGGTGGATTATCTGAGATCAGGAGTTCGAGACCAGCCTGGCTAACATGGTGAAACCCTGTCTCTACTAATAATACAGATGAGTTGGGTGTGGTGTCACATGCCTGTAATCCCAGCTACTCAGGAGGCAGAGGCAGGAGAATCGCTTGAACCCCGGAGGCGGAGGTTGCCATGAGCCAAGATCGTACCATTGCACTCCAGCCTGGGCAACGAGAATGAAACTCTGTCTCCAAAAAAATTAAAAAATTAATTCTAATGCCATCAGTTGTATTTGGCTAAATCATTCTGGAAGCTACTTTTTTCTCCCAAAGATAAAGCTCTTAAAAAGCATGGTTTTAAGTCAGAGTAACCTAGGGCTGAATCTTGGCTCATCCATTTACTAGTCTTAAGAACTTAAGTTGGAGAACTTTCTGAACTTCAGATGTTTTATTTAATGTGAAATGGGGAGAACAGTAAGAGTAGCATAGGGTTATTCTGAAGATTAAATGAATCCCATGTTTGACACAAAATTATTACCTTCCCTATTTATTTTCCTGTTACTCAGATTTCAACTACAGAGTGCTGAAATTTTGAATTTAATTTTTTAATACTATTTAATCTAAATATCTTTCTCCAGAATTCTCTCTCTCTTTTTTTTCTTATCTCTATACTTTTGCGGTTTGGGTTTGTCAAGATGTTTAACAGCTGCCTGCTCCTCCCTGCTTTTGATGCATTCTTAGGACTATACCTCTGATCTAACTACCAGACCTCTTGCTGTCTGGTTTAATTTACGGGTTCCTATTTTTGTTTCTTCCTCTTCCTCCTCTTTTCTCCTACTTCCTATTTTTTTTTTTTTTTTTTTTGTACTTACCACCTTTTAAGATACTACACGCTTCAGTTTACTTAGATTCCATTTTTTAATTTTTGCTATTGTTGCGATTGCTGTGGGCATCTTTTTTAAGATTTGACAATCTACAGAAATTTTTTCACACTGTGAAGATTTTAAATATCTCTATAGGACATTCATAATCGAAAATAGTATATTTAGTCTGGATACCTTTTGTGGAGTGGGACTTGAACATAATCCTGCCCCCTTAGATTCTAAAGGTGTGATTATTTTTAAAATGCTACTTTCATTTAGTCAAAGACCACCTATTTTGTTAGTATCTAAAATTATTTGCATTAGCTGGGCTTGATGACATGGACCTGTAATCCCAGTTTTAGTGGGAGGACTAGAGCCCAGGAGTTTGAGACCAGCCTAGGCAACCTACTGAGCTGGACTTTCTTCAGGAATTTGATCATCCCACATTTACCAGGAAGGAGGCGTGATGTTAAGCTCTGGGATTTTGCATTTCATCACATAGTATGTGCTGTAGTTTTCCTGAGCAGAAGCAAAGCCTCAAAATACATGCACACCTCTTGGGATTATTAAGTGTAAATAAAAACTGTAATTTCAGTGTCTTTACAACTTAGTTTGTGTCTAAAATATGAACTAGTGTTTTTTCCCCTGATTAAATTGATCTTTTACTTGGTTTTGTGAATTTTCAAACAAAGAATAAAGAACATGAAATTATATATTCTGTCATTTTCCCCTGAGTTTTTTCTAATCTCGTCCCTTCATACTTTTCCCCAAAGGTTCAGCGTCTTCCATTTCTTCCGAGCTCAAATCTTTCACTGGATATTTTGAGAGGTAATGATGAGACTATTGGATTTGAGGATATTCTCAATGGTAAGTGTCATTCAGCACCTTTTTATGGAGGCATTGTAATTTAAAAGGCAAACAGCTGCAAACAGAATAGGCAAAATTCTTGTCCTCATGGAACTTATAGCCAATTGGATTCACTTGTGTTTATTCATTACATTAAGATACATTTTTTTTTTTTTTTTTTTTTTTTTGAGACGGAGTCTTGCTCTGTCGCCGGGCTAGAGTGCAGTGGCACAATCTCGGCTTACTGCAACCTCCGCCTCCTGAGTTCAAGTGATTCTTCCGCCTCAGCCTCCCAAGTAGCTGGGACCACAGGCGCGTGCCACCATGCCCAGCTAATTTTGTATTTTTAGTAGAGACGCGGTTTCACTGTGCTGGCCAGGATGGTCTTGATCGCTTGACCTTGTGATCTGCCCACCTCGGCCTCCCAAAGCGCTGGGATTACAGGCGTGGATAAAATTTAATGGTAGTTCTTTAACTGTTTTTAAAAGTGAGGATTGGCCCGGTGTAGTGGCTCACATGTAATCCCAGCACTTTGGGAGGCTGAGGTGGGCAGATCACCTCAGGTCAGGTGTTCAAGACCAGCCTGGCCAACACGGTAAAACCCCGTCTCTACTAAAAATATAAAAATTAGCTGGGTGTGGTGGTGGGCACCTGTAATCCCAGCTATTTGGGAGGCTTAGGCAGGAGGATCCCTTGAACCTGGGAGGTCGAGGTTGCAGCGATCATGTCACTGCTCTCTAGCCTGGGTGACAGAACAAGAATCCGTCTCAAAAGAAAAAAAAGTGAAGATTATGAAATTCTAAGAGTATATAGTCATTTTGGTCTAGTAATGGTGGTTATTCATGTCATGTCCTGAGCTTCAAGTGTAATGTGTCAGTCTGATATTCCTAGGTGACTTAAACAACGATAATTATTTCAGAATTCACAGTTTTGGGATGTGACTGGTGTTTTTGTTTGTTTAGTTTGATTTTGGGTTTTTTATGACAAGCATTGTAAACAACTGGAAGATAAATCTTTATTTAAGAAGTAGCCCCCCCAAAAGTAATTTTTGTACTTCTACAGGTGATAAATAGGAAAGAGGAATCTGTCTTTTTTTTTTTTTTTTTTTTTTTTTTTTTTGAGATGGAATCTTGCTCTGTCACCCAGGCTGGAGTGCAGCGGTGAGATCTAGGCTCACTGCAACCTTCGCCTCCTGGGTTCAAGCAATTCTCCTGCCTCAGCCTCCCAAGTAGCTGGGATTACAGGTGCCCACCACCACACACAGCCAATTTTTGTGTTTTCAGAAGAGATGGGGTTTCACCATGTTGGCTAGGCTGGTCTCCAACTTCTAACCTCATGATCTGCCCGCCTCGGCTTCCTGAAGTGCTGGGATTACAGGTGTGAGCCACTGTGCCCAGCTGAATCTGTTTTTAATAAAATTCCCTGAATAATTGTATTTATTTTTGAGATAAATGAATTTAAGTGAGAACAATACATGCAGCATCCTCTATTTTTTCTGGTCCTGAGGAAGATAAACAAATACAATCCTGTCCAATGCTGCCTCTGCTCATTATGCCCCAGCAGTGCAGGAGAAACAAAAATACCCAACAGGATTAAGTTTTATTAGTTTTGCTTGGCTGCTGATGTCCGGTAAGGAAATGCGGTGGACATAACAGAAGTCTAGTGAGCCTCCTTTGAGAATCTTCCCTGAGGGAACTTTTTGGATGCAGGAAAAGCTGGGATTCTTAAGCTTTTACATTGAACTTAGACCTTGTGTAAAACTACTGAGGTGATAGTTCAGGTCTTTATGTTTTTAACTTTTAGTTATAAAAACATTCATTTAAAAATCTGCTTCTGTAATTCTGTGTAAAGAAAGGGAGAGGGGACTTAGGAGCATTGATCTAGCCAGTCACATGTCATGTATCAGGAACTGGGCCCGGCTCTGAATATACAGCCTTGAACAAAACAGATATCTCTGCTTTCAAATAGGGGGGACAAACATTAAACACGTAAACACAAATATACAGTTTGGTAATTCTAGGAATAAAAAGGATGTTTTTGGGTTGGGAGGGCACATACCTCTGGGAAAAGGACACAGAAGTTGATTCCTGAAAGAAACATGAAATCATTGACCTCTAAGTAGAGGGAAGAATATTTCAGACAGAAGAGATCAGTATGTTCAGGGTTTATAACCTGAGAACAGCTGAAGAACTCTGAGCAGTTTGAGATCTTACTCTACTTTCAAGCTCACTTGTTAGCCTGCCATGAATTCGTGGATGCTGGCAGAAGACAAGAGAGTCCTAAAGAACAGTTTCTTACTCATAACAATAGCATAGCCAGAGTATTAGCATTTCTTTTGGTTCTGTTAGCACCACTTTCCGTGAGGCAGCTAAGAAGAGGGTAAGATGATGCATTGTACATTCAGTGTTCATTAGAGGAGGGGAACTCCAAGTTCAGGCCACCTCAGCCTTATAACTGGCAGTCAGTCTGCCTTTCTTGTGCTTTTTTGTCTTCTGAGGCTGAAACAGTTTGGAAAGATAGCCTAGAACAAAGGCAGTTAAGTGTCTCTGCTCCCAGCTTGCAGAATGGAGAGAACTATCTCCCAATACACATAGGAGCACTTTAAGAAGGCCCATATAGCTGGTGTGTTTTGAGCAAAGTAGGGAGTAGAATTAAGGTTGAGGTCAAAAAGCTAAGCAAGGAATAGATGAACCAGGGCCTACAGACCACAAAAAGAAGTTTGGAATTTCTTCAAAATGCAACAGAAAGCAGATGTAATGTGATGGAATTACATGTTTAAAAAGGCTACTAATTGGCCAGATGTCGTGGCTCACATCTATACTCCCAGCACTTTGGGAGGCAGAGGTGGGAGGATCACTTTAGCCTAGGAGTTTAAGACCAGCCTGGGCAAGATGAGACCCTGTCTCTGCAAACATTGTTTTAAAAATTAATTGGGCATAGTGATGTCCCAGCTACTCGGGAGGCTGAGGCAGGAGGATCACTTAAGCCCAGGAATTTGAGGCTGCAGTGAACAGTGATTATACCAGAGCACTCCAGCCTGGGCAACAGAGACTGTGTCTCAAAAAATAAAAAGCCACTTGCTATCTTGTGGGTATCTCTTAAAATTCATTTCTTGTGTCTCTCTAAGGTAGCTATTAGGAAAAAATCACCTGTTTAGGTACATATATATATATATATATATATATATGTATGTATATATATATATATATTTTTGAGACAGACTCTTGCTCTGTCACCTAGGCTGTAGTGCAGTGGCACGATCTTGGCTCACTGCAACCTCTGCCTCCCAGATTCAAGCAATTCTCCTGCCTCAGCCTCCCAAGTAGATGGGATTACAGGTGCCCACCACCATGCCCAGCTAAGTTTGTATTTTAGTAGAGACGGGGTTTCATTGTGTTGGCCAGGCTGGTCTCAAACTCCTGATCTCAGGTGATCCACCCACCTCTGCCTTCCGTAGTGCTGGGATTACAGGCGTGATGTAATCACGTGCCTGGCCAAGTAGATGATTTTTGTCACAAGACCACTGCGTTTGGGGTAGTTTTATTCTTGTGGGAACTGTGATTTTATAATATATTGATAACTTATGGCTTCACCTTGGGGACCTGAATTAGCTGTTCTTTTCTGCTTTGAATAGTTTACCCTCATTTTTCAGATCCCAACCTAAATGTTACTTGAGAGAGTCTTGTGTTGACTACTGTTAGTCTATTCTTGCATTGCTATAAAGAAACACCTGAAGTTGGGTAATTTATAAAGAAAATTTATTTTGGCTTATGGTTCCTCAGACTGTACAGGAAGCATGGTGCTGGTATCTGCTTCTGGTGAGGGCCTCAGGAAGCTTACAGTCCTGGCAGAAGACGAAGGGGGAGCCAGTCAGAGGGAGCAAGAGAGTGAGGGGGGAGCTGCCACACAGTTTTAACCAACCAGAACTTGTGTGAACTCAGAGCAAGAACTCACTTATCCAGGGGGGTGGTGCTAAACCATTCACGAGGTATTCAACCCCATAATCCAGTTACCTCCCCACAGGACCCACCTTCAACACTGGGAATCACATTTCAACATGAGATTTGGAAGGGACAAACGTCCAAACCATATCAACTACCTAATCTAAAGTAGTCCCCGCTCTGTCACCCTACCTTATATTAATTATTTGCATAACACTTATCTGATATTTTTCTTATTATTTGTCCAACTTAAATATACATGTCATGAGAGCTGGAGATTTTTTCTTGTTAACTATTGTGTTTCCAGTACCTGATAGGGTGCTTGATTATAGTGTTTAAAGGTCTTGTTGACCGCATTCTCACCACCTTTGACACAAAACAGTCTTAAGTCTATAATGAGAGAGTAGCTTGTTAATCTAAATGCTGTTTAAAGACTGACAGTATTGGAGATGACATTTTTGCCTGCCTGCTTATCAGCAAAGTACTTAGCCAAGTTAATTCTGTACATTTTACAAGACTAGGAAAGATGTATATGGACACTAGTAAAATCAAATAGACTTTTTCTTAATGCTGGAAGGGGACTTTCATGTTCTCTTCTCCCCTAACTGGAAGATGAGTAAATGGAAGCTCACAGAGGCTCAGTCCTCACTCAGTCTCATGGCGAGCCTGTGGTACAACAGATGCAGGACTCACAGTCTGCCACCAGTGCCTTACTTATATGATATGCTGTCTTTTGGTGCAAGTGATTTATTTAATTTATTTATTATTATTTTTTGGATACAGAGTTTTGCTCATCGCCCAGGCTGGAGTGCAGTGGCATGATTTCGGCTCACTGCAACCTCTGCCTCCCAGGTTAAAGCAATTCTCCTTCGGCCTCCTGAATAGCTGGGATTACAGGCATGTGCCACCATGCCCAGCTGTAATTTATTTAATAAATGCATTTTATTAAAAGAAAAAAGCTTTAAAAAGCAGGATGTGGAAGAAACCTTAGGTACATAAATGAGTGTATTCTCCCATCCAAGTACTAACCAGGCCCAACCCTGTTTAGCTTCCGAGATCAGACGAGATCGGGCGCGTTCAGGGTGGTATGGCCATAGACATAAATGAATATATTCTTTGTGCAAAAATTTGCAATATTACCATTGAAACTCAAGATTTTCTGTAATGACTCTCAATCCCATTTTTCTCCTCATTCCCTAGTTACCTGCTGTTTTAGTTTAGTCTGTCCTTCTAGACTTTGTTCTACATGTCTTTCTACAAATACTAACATGTGTAGTCAAAAAATATTTGGCATTGCCTTTTTTTTTTTAAAGTTTAGGTTTTGAATGCCTTTTATATACATAGCATTGTATTAATCTTCAATCTCTTAGGAGGTCCAGTGAGGAAATATCCACATTGGTTTTACTGAACTGTTCCTCTTGGTAGCCATCATTATGTGCAGGGTTATTCATTCCTACAAAGTGATTTTACAATTTAGTTCATTAGGTGTTTATTCTGTTTCTCGTCCTATGTTGATGAATAGAGGACAAAGAAAAAGGCTCTGCCTTTAGGAAGCTTACTGTTGATATTAACTTTAAAAGTTCTTTTAGGTATATAATCACAGTTAAAATAAGGCTTTTATATGACTCATCTGTAAACACAAAAGTGACGATTTTTAAAAGTTTCTTTCTTTAGAATTCTGACTTATGTTTGTTGTATACAACAGGTCAGATTATGATACAGATAAGACGTTTTTGTGAATTAAGAGATTGTTTCCAGTCATGTGGGAAGCCACTAGAAAACTTAACTTTGGAAAAAGAAAACTTTTTCAATCTGTTTTTTCTTTTTAAATCCACTATTTTGAGATATTATTGACATACAATAGAGTATACATATTTTTAAGTGTACAGTTCTATGAGTTTTAATAAATATACAGAAAGGTCCCCTAAATAAAGGAGTAGAATGGTTTCATCACCTCAAAATTTCCCTTGTTCCCTTTGCAGTCAGTCACCTGCCCCAGCCCCAGGCAATAATCACTGGTTTGTTTTCTGTAGCTTTAGGTTAGTTTTAACTGTTCTGGATTTTCATGTAGGCGGAGTCATTGAATTTATCTCTTTTTTGAGAGTCTTTAAAGTGTTTGATTTTGTTTGCTTTCAGATCCATCACAAAGCGAAGTCATGGGAGAGCCACACTTGATGGTGGAATATAAACTCGGTTTACTGTAGTAGTGTGCTGTTCATGGAAGCTGACGGCTGCATCTTGTTTAGAGTCATCTTTTTATTGTAATTTGATGTACATGACATTAAAAGTACTGACATCTGCGAAGTTCTGCTCAAGTAGTATCAGTGATTATTTAAAAGTTTGGGAGTCTTTGGTTTACAGCCATGTGACAATTAAAAGCACTAAAGGGAGATCATGTTAAAGCTCTTAATTTGTATTAAAACAATACTCTGTGTCTTCAAAAGAAATTGTTGCTTATGAAAATTATAAAATGACCTACAGGTTTCAATTCAACCTGTTTTCTGTAAACTTTTGAAAAAGCATTATAAGCATTTGAGTCTGTAAACTTTATAGTAGCATCTTTCAGAATAAACATTTTTAATTGATTTCAGTAGCAACACTTCAAATTGAGTACACTATGAGATATATCATTATCGTCCATTAACACTCATAAGAATAATATTTACTGTATCAGTGCTATCTTAGGATTATAGTTATACTTTGATTCTTTGACGTTGAAAAGTAGAAGTTCCAAAGTTTTGATGTTGGTCTGGTCTTTAAGTGAAAAAGCAACCAGTAAATGTAAGTTAAACTTTTACTTCATAGACTTAATATGTAATTAATATATTACCAGGCAACACTGTTAAAGAAAAGTAAAATGCATTTTTTCTTGTTCTTAATTTGTATATTATAAGATGCCATAAAGTATTCTTTATGAACTTGGTATATAAAAATTTATATTTTTAGAATATTAGTGAATGGGTCCTCTTTTACAAATAAAAGTATATTTTGATTATTTAGGAACATCTTTTATTAGATTAATTACTGATTTGATACATTTGGCAATGTCTAGAGACATTTTTGGAGTCACAACTTTGGGAGTGGGCTGCTACTGGCATCTAGTGGGTAGAAGCCAGGAATACAGCTAAAGATCCTACAATGCATGGACTGTCGGCATCAATTTATGGTCATGTAACTGGTTGAGGACACTAAAGGGATATGAATTTGAAACTCACAATTTGTATTTGTACAGTAGCATTCTATGTCTTTAAAAAATGAATGAACATTCTAAAACTATCTACATACACAGTTGGCACCAAGAATCATTTGGTTTAAAATGTCAGTAGTTGCTAAAGTTGACAGATTAAAAAATTTTCTTTTGAGACAAGGTCTCACTGTCTCCCAGACTGGAGTACAGTAGCGAGATCATGGTTCACTGCAGCTGAGACCTCCCAGGCTCAAGCAATTTTCCCACTTCAGCCTCCCAAGTAGCTGGAAATAACAGGTGTGCACCTCCACACCTGGCTAATTTTTTATTTTTTTGTAGAGACAAAGTCTTGCTATATATTGCCCAGGCTGGTCTTGAACTCCTGGCTTCAAGAGATCCCTCTGCCTCGGCCTCCCCAAAGTGCTGGGACTACATGAGCCACTGTGCCCGGCCACTTACACATTTTAAAAATAGATCTCTTCCTCTTTACTATTCAGATTAAGTTTAGAATCGTCTTTACCAACACAGTGTTCTCCAGCCCACTTTACACTTAAATATAAGAAAATGTAGAAATAATAAAGATTTACTAATTGATAGCCTCTAGATATGTTCTCGTTAATTAAGGAAGTCAGAGATTTCTGTACCTTAAATCTAGGAATAATAGATACCCTTCCTGGCCAGTAGAGGGTACTATGAAATAAATGAATGTAGTTCAGATGGAAAATCTGATGCTTTAATATGGAACTTGGTAATCATGAGTAACACTTTCTGGTGGTCTCTTTGCCTCCTCTCGCCTCTTTTAACCTTCTTTGTATTTACAGCAGTGGCCCTCAGCCCTGGATGCATATAGGAATCAGCTGGGAATCTTTTGAAGAAACTGTAGTGTCAGGATCTTAATCATAAATTTCAGTAGGACTAGTCTGAGGTGGATCCCAGGAAGTGTATATTTTTAAAGCTGTCCACGGTTGAGAACCTTTTATATGCTTTATTTCCTTTCTTTGCTTGCTTTGCCTTTGTGTTGGTGACACTCATTAGCACGGGAATTGCCAATTGCAATTCCCAGGTTGTGACTTGTGCTTCTGACCAACTGGTTGTAAATTGGTGTACCCACTGTCCCTCTCCTTGGGTTCCATAATTTGCTAAGGCAGGTCATAGAACTCGGGAATACTTTACTTATATTTACCCATTTATTATAAAAGATAGTGCAAGGGCCACAGATGAACAGCCAGATGGAAGTGATGCATAGGGCAAAGTAAGGGGGAAGGGGCTAGAAGCTTCCATGCCCTCTCCTAGCACACAACCCTCCGGACACCTCCACGTGTTCACCAACCTGAGAGTTCAGGGGTTTTGATGGAAACCTCATCTTGTAGGTATGATTACTTAATGAACTTATTCTCCAATCCCTCCCCTTCCTAGAGGATAAGGGTGGGTGAGTGAGGCTGCAGATTCCAAGTTTCTAGTCATGATATCATAGTCCTTGGTTAAAATTTATTAATACTAAAATGATAATAAAAGCATACCTAAGGGGGGTGCAACCTAATTTTATATTAAGCCCTGTAATATATATGAGGACAAGGGAGTTGGTGGGTATTACCATCTGGAAGTGTTGGGGATTTGGTGTGTAATTGAATACTATTTGGCACACCACAGGATGGCTCTTTCATTAAACACAAATTTTCACTCTACAAAATGCAAATAACTTACTACTTTTTCGTAATTTTGTCCTTTAGGTGTTATCCCTTTTTCTGGGGGAAAGGGAGTACAGCGTAGTGCTTTTCTACATTTTGTTAATCCTTTGTTTATTTTACTTTTTTGAGATGAAGTCTTGCTATGTTTCCCAGGCTGGAGTGCAGTGGATATCTAGAGCTTACCAAAGCCTTGAACTCCTGGGCTCAAGTGATCCTCTTGCCTTACCTTCCTGAGTAGTTGGGGCTATAGGCATACGTCACCATGCCCTCGATCTGAACAAGTACTTTTGAAAGATGGAACAATTATGTGAAATACAATCTTCCACTGGATTCTACAATTGGATAAATGTGTTTATTCAAACACATGAAATATAAGTTAAAATCAATTCATCTCTTCAACAGTGTGGCCAAAGTCAAAGTTAACCAAATTTTGACTTGTTATTCCAATAAAAATAAAAAATGCTGTGACACTTCATTGGGCTTACGTACCTCATGACTTCAAAATTGAAATTCAAGTTCTTTGATATACAGGAAATACTTCATTAAGAACATATATTTAATGTGTTATAGATCCTTAAATATTCCTAAAGAATGAGAATATGCCATTAGGTTTTTTGTTTGTTTTGTTTTGTTTTGAGATGGAGTCTCTCACCAAGCTGGAGTGCGGTGGCGCGATCTCTGCTCCTCATTGTAATCTCTGCCTCCCGGGTTCAAGTGATTCCCCTGCCTCAGCCTCCCAAGTAGCTGTGACCACAGGCTCACGCCACCACGCCCGGCTAATTTTTGTATTTTAGTAGAGACGGGGTTTCACCATGTTGGCCAGAATGATGTAGATCTCCTGACCTTGTCATCCGCCTGCCTCGGCCTTCCCAAAGTGCTGGGAACACAGGTGTGAGCCACCGCGCCTGGCCTGTTGTTTTTTGAGAGGGAGTCTCACTGTATTGCCTAAGCTGGAGTACAGTGGTGTGATCTTGGCTCACTGCAACCTCTGCCTCCCAGGTTCAAGCGGTTTTCCTGCCTCAGCCTCCCAAGTAGCTGGGGTTTTGTTTTTTTTTTTTCCAGGTTGAAAAAGTGTAATGGAGTTTAAAACTTTTTTTTTTTCTTCTGAGACAGAGTCTCACTCTATTGCCCAGGCTGTAGTGGAGGCTCACTACAACCTCCACCTCCTGGGTTCAAGTGATTCTCCTGCCTGAGCCTCCTGAGTAGCTGGGCTTAAAAGCGCCTGCCGCCATGCCCAGCTAAGTTTTGTATTTTTAGTAGAGACAGGGTTTCACCATGTTGGTCAGGCTGGTCTCAAACTCCTGACCTCGTGATCCGCCCACCTTGGCCTTACAAAGTGCTGGGATTACAGGTGCGAGCCGCTGCGTCAGTGGAGGATCACACAGAATTCTGCTTTGACTTTGGCCACACTTTTGGAGAGATGAATTGATTTTAACTCAAGACTTTCACCACTTTTAAAATGTTTTCTGTTTTGTATTTTTAAAATTTCAAACTTAGAGAAAATCTGGAAGAACAATACCAAGAGCACCCATATAACCTTCATGTCTCTAATGTAATGTCTTATTTCCTCATTAGCAAATTCAGGAGAAACATTTTTGGCAAGACATCCACAGTGGTGGCGATGTGCGCTTCTTACCACAGCTCATCCACAGTGGTGGCGATGTGCGCTTCTTACCACTTCTTACACAGTGTCAGGGTGTTCCACTTGCTGTGATGCCAAGTTTGATCACCTGGTTAATGTGTGATGGCTATCAGAGATCTTTATTGTAAAATACAGTTTTCTATTTGTAATCAATAAGTAGTCTGTTGAAGCAATAATTTGAGACCCTGTGTATATCCTGTTCCCCAAGAACTTTTCACTCAGGCTTTAGTATCCATGGAAAATTTTCACCGAATCATTTATAACATGGTTGTGGGGGTCAAAAGAGGGTACAAAATTGTGACATTCTTTTTCTACTTGTTTTGGCTGACAAGTTGTAAAGCAGAGATTCCTCACGTTTCTCTCCTTCTCCTCAAGCGTCCTTATGTACTCATGGGCTCTTATTTAATGCTTTAGAGTCCGTTTCTACACAGTACCCTTTTGATGGCCTAAACCTAACCATTCTATTGAACAGAACTTCAATTTGAAAATGACTGATGTCAAAATGTTAAATGTAGTTTTAGCATTTTTCATTACTGCTATTTCAGAGTATTGAATATAGTTTGAGATATTTTGTCGTCATCATAGACATTATGGCCAAAGAAATACCATGTTGGCCATAAGGGGAACAACTGCTGACCTTAAGACTACCAGTGTTCTGCTAGATCACTGCATGAGCAAGCTGAGAGTGAGATCGGGGTGGTTCTTGCTCCATTCTGTGCAGTAGCTTTGAAGTAGGCACTAGGGCATGAAAATTTAAGAGAAGATGGAGAAAACTGACAAGGCACAAGAGGTGGTATACATTTGTTCTTAAACTTTTTACCATGGAAAATTTTAAATATCCAGAAGTAGATAGAAAAGTACAACATAATCCCAAGTCCTCATCATCTGTCTTCAATAATAATCTTGTTTCATCTGTATTTTCTACCCATTGTTCCACTCAATATTGCCTTAAAAGAAATTCTAGATATCTCTGTGTAAATATTTCAGTGTATAACACTAGCATAACCATAAAGCTATTATATCTAAATTAACAATAATTCCTGACAAATACCCTCGGTTCAAATTTCTAATGATCCAATAAGTGTCATATATAAATTGTGCCAGTTGTCTAAATATATGGGTTCCACCTCCATCTCATTTTTCTTTTTCTTGCTAGTTGTTGAAAAAACCAAGTTAGCTGCTCTATAGTTTACCACAGTCTAGATGTTACTGTCTGCCTGTTTGTGATATGGTTTAGCATGTTATTGTCTTTCCTTAGTATTGCCTATAAATT
The DNA here is from genome assembly GCF_001604975.1 of Cebus imitator. Classification (NCBI taxonomy): domain Eukaryota; kingdom Metazoa; phylum Chordata; class Mammalia; order Primates; family Cebidae; genus Cebus; species Cebus imitator. The sequence continues at coordinate 2,574,068 of NW_016107418.1, read as the reverse complement.
GCTAGTTGAATCTACAAGCTTGATAAGGTTTAGGTTCATTCTTTTTGAAATAGTCACTTCATAGGTGGCGTGTCCTTCCATAAAAAGACACCTAAGGCCTAACCATCTCCCATTTTGTGATAGTGGTGGCCATTGATACATAATACATAGATTCCTTTATTTATTAGGCTTGCAAACTGATGATTCTACCTGTCATTTTTTCTTTATTTTTTTTTAGCCAAAATACTGTCTTATAGAGAACCTTCCTATTACCTACTATTTGGTTATCCAGCTGTAGAGTTAGTATAGGAAAGGCAGGGGGAATAAACTTTATTCTGTTACTTCTAGCAATTTAAAAAATAACAAAAATTATATTATACAGTAGTAACACATGGGTTATTCTGTAGCAGTAACCAATTTGTTTGGTGTTAGTATCATGAAGGTGCATATTGTTTAATCATGATTTTGTTTTGTATACTTGTTTTTCACCAAGATATAAAAGGCACAAACCAAATTATTGTTTTAGGGACTGGCTTAAGACACTCTCTCTTGCCTTAATACGACAAAAACCGCATACCTCCAGGGTTTAGTTTTGGGGAAAAGATAGCCAAGGTCAGCAACCAGATTTCACTCCCTCTATTTCACCTCCTCCTTTGTAGAACTCATTTGTCTTCTGTTGGCTATCTGGCATTCACCCTTACTTCCCAATAGCAAGATTAACACCTAATCCTTTAGAGGAATCACCTTTCTTCCTTGTGCGTGGTTGTGGGGGGAGAGCGCATGCCCCTTCTCGAATTCTAAGAGGGCAAGGTTTCTTCCCTCTCTGCTTCATGGGCCTCCAGAGGACAGGCATTGGACCAAGGCCAGCCCGTTAAACTTCTCTCCTGCTACTGGGACCCCTGAGCAAGGGCATGGGGAGGACAGTAAGGTGCTACGTCACCAGGAACAGCTGCACGCCCTCATGCTGTGTCATCATGGCTATAGCTGCTGCTGCTTCTCTGTGGATGCTGTTTTGCTTCCTGGTTGCTTTCTTAGCCTGCTTCTCAGCTTTCAACTGAATCCGTGAGTCTCTCTTATCATTCCGGTCAAGCCCCTTGTGCTTAAGATAAAAGTACATCCTGTTGCCTGCAATCGGAGTCTCTGAATAAGTGATTGACATCAGACAGTTTGCATTATAGGGCAGCAGCCCCCAACATTTTTGGCACCAGGGACCAGTTTCATGGAAGACAATTTTTCCATTGACCTGGGGAGTGAGGGGAGTGGGTTTGTGATGAAACTGTTCCTCCTCAGATCATCAGACATTAGATCCTCATAAGGAGCGTGCAACCTGGACCCCTTGCATGTGCATTCACAATAGGGTTCACACTCCTTTGAGAATCTCATGCTGCCACTGGCCTAACCGGAGACAGAGTTCAAGCATAATGCTCACCCGCTACTCACCTCCTGCCATGCCACCCATTCCTAACAGGCCACAGACCAGTAGCAGTCTGCAGCCCGGGGATTGGGGACCCCTGTTACAGGGAACAAGTCCCCAGAGAAATGTGGGAATTGGAAACTAGTTACCTGACTGAGGGGTTAGGTAGTGAATCTAGGTAGGAAATCTAGCTGCCTCTGGCAGGCAATTGTAAAATAGCTATTCCATCTGGTCACATAAAATCACAGACCCGTTTTATAGCAAGGTTCTGAACAGTCAGAATGTCGAAAAGTCAGGATTCTGGAATGGCTGCTTCTAACATTGAGAAGTTTAAAGCAAGTGAATGGCAAGCTCAACCCCCCATACCAACCTATAGCAGCCTGAACCATCTCATTTCTTGCAGGTATAATGCTCAGCAAAAATCAAGATCGCAGCCTCCAGAATAAGCACAGCTGTTGAAGCCACTTCCCCCCAGATCTATGGTGTGAAAACTGGACCAGCAGTAACCTGAGAATGGAATTAAGTGGGAATATGACTCAGGAAGCAGGTTCTTCACCTCAGGGGAGTCAGTTTACCAGAGAAAACCCATTCCCCTCTTGCTAAATCCTTCTGTTTCCAAACCCATAGCTAGTGTTAAGAGTCCAGCATACCCCTTGGAGGCCAAATCCAAAGAAAGCTAACATGATAGAATCTGTGGACTTTGCCAATTTCTATCTATAAGAAATTCAGGGCCAGGCACACCTGTAACCTTAACACTTTGAGAGGCCAAGGCTGGAGGATCACGTGAGGCCAGGAGTTTGAGACTAGCCTGGGCAACACGTTGAGACCCTATCTCTGCAAAAAAATTTTATTTTTATTTTTAAAAATATTAATTTGGGGGGTACAGGTGGTTTTTGGTTTCATGGATGAGTTCTTCAGTGGTGAATTCTGAGATTTTACTGTACTCAGCACCCAAGAAGTATACACTGTACCAAATATGTTGTCTTTTATCCCTCATCTCCCTCCCAACCTCCCCCCAAGTCCCCATAGTCCATTAATTACCATATGATTTTGCACCCTCATAGCTTAGCTCCCACTTATAAATGAGAATATACAGCATTTGTTTTTCATTCCTCAGTTACTTCACTTAGAATGGACGTCTGGTTCCATCTAAATTGCTGCAAAAGACATTATTTTGTTCCTTTATACGGCTGAGTAGCATTTCGTGGTGCATATATACTGTATTTTCTTCTGCTCATTGATTGATGGGTACTTAGGTTGATTGCATATGCTGGCAATTGTGAATTGGGCTTTTATAAACATGACCGTGCATGTACCTTTTTCATATAGTGACTTCTTTTCCTTTGGGTAGATACCCAGTAGTGGGATTGCTGAATCCAATGGTAGTTCTGCTTTTAGTTATTTAAAGAATCTCCATACTGTTTTCCATAGGGGTTGTCCTAATTTACATTCCCACCAGAAGTGTAAAAACGTTCCCTTTTCACCTCATTTATGCCAACATTTACTCTTTTTTGGCTTTTTATTTATGGCCATTCTTGCAGGAGTCAGGTGGTATCTCATTGTGGTTTTAATTTGCATTTCCCTGATGACTAGTGATGAGCATTTTTTCATGTTTGTTGGCTGTTTGTACATCTTCTTTTGAGAAATGTCTATTCATGTCCTTTGCCCACTTTTTGATGGGATTAGTTCTTTTCTTTTTCTTGCTGATTTGAGTTCCTTATAGATTCTGAATATTAGTCCTATTAGTCCTTTGTTGGATACATAGTTTGTAAATATTTTCTCCCACTCTGTGGGTTACCTGTGAACTCTGCTGATTATTTCTTTTGCTGTGCAGAAGCTTTTTAGCTTAATTACGTTCCATTTATTTATGTTTGTTTTTGTTGCATTTGCTTTTGGGGTCTTAGTCATGAATTCGTTGCCTAAGGCAATGTCCAGAAGAGATTTTCCAACGTTATCGTTTAGAATTTGTATGGTTTCAGGTCTTAGCTTTAGATCTTTGATCCATCTTGAGTTGATTTTTGTATAAGGTGAGAGACAGGGATCGGGTTTCATTCTACCTGTGGCTTGCCAGTTATCCCAGCACCAACTATTGAATAAGGAGTCCCTTCCCCAATTTATATTTGTGTATGCTTTGTTGAAGATCAGTTGGCTGTAGGCATTTGGCTTTATTTCTCGGTTCTCTATTCTATTGCATTGGTCAAAGTGCCTATTTTTATACTAGTACCATGATGTTTAGCTAACGATAGCCTTGTAGTATTGATAGCAGCAGTGGCCCATCTGAAGCAGCTGCCCACCTGGGCTGTGGACTGGAGCATCCCTGAGCTCTCGGAGACTCAGGAAGCCCCCCTCCCACTGCAGGCTTGGAAATGCCTCCTCCTGCTGCCTTGCTTCTCCCTGCTCCCAGCACCTACCCCAATTTCTGAGCAAAGTTGAGGCTGAGCCCTGGCACTGTCACAACTCGGCCAGGTGTGCATGCTCAGAGAGGCACTGACATGACAGCCTGTGTCACCTAGCCCCCCTCAAGACTTTGGGTGCCAATGAACATGGGAGGGAAGCCAAGGTGGTATTGAGGGTGGCTTGGCATGGGCCTGAAGGTGGCCCTCTGCATGAACAGCCTGGACACCATGGATGACCTGATTTATGGCAGCAGGACGCAGACAGGCTCCTGGGCAGAAAGGGGCGTGTACCCGGTGAAGCCCCACCTTCAAGTCAGGGATGGCCTGAAGCGTGGGGGCTGGGCTGTCAGTTCTGGGTGGAGTCTGCACCCTGGATGGAGTAAGGACTCAATGGTGCTTTTTCTGGACCTGCCCACGGCTTCCCATGGGCCAATCAGCACACACTTCTTCCCTTCTGAAGCCCAGAAAAGCCCTGGGTTCAGCCAGACCTGCAGAGATGTAGGGACCACTTGCCTGCAGATAGGAGCTACCCACTCTGGATCTCCTCTCTGCTGAGAGCTGCACAGACATTGGGACAACCTGCCTGCAGATAGTAGCTACCCACTCGGGTCTCCTCTCCATTGAGAGCTGCACTCATCCAGATGACCTGCCTGCGAAAAGGAGCTAGCCCCTTCAGGTCTCCTGAGAGCTGTACTGTCACTCAACAAAGCATGTTTTTGCCTTGCTCACCCGCCAGTTGTCCATGTACCTCATTCTTTCTGAACACGGGACAAGAACTTGGAACCTGCCAAATGGCGGAATTGAAAGATCTGTAACACAAACAGGGCTGAAACACACCCCCTAACCCGCTTGCCATGTTGTGAGAAGGAGAGAAAAGAGCTGTGGCCCTTTGGGGAGCCCAGACCTAAGAGGTCCCCAGGCCAGGGCTGTGACACATTCTCTGGGACTATGTGGTTCCTGGCATCTCTGAGTGTCCAGATGCCACCACATTTCTTAGATCCTGCAGTGAAAGCCACTTGCGATACACCTAGTCCATCCACAGCCTTACAGAACCAGTGCTTGTGTGGATGCCTGGAGCTGTCCGCCCCACCACAGCAGCTAGTGTGCCTGCCTGTGCACAGTGGCCAGACCCCGTGCTTGCTCACTCATGCACCCCTCACCACTCTGTGCCTGGCTCACCCTTGGCAGGAGTGGGATCCACGCTGGTAGCGCAAGCCAAGCACAGCCTGCCAGGCCAAGTGGGCAGAATGAGCCTGTGGGCCCAAACAAAACTCAGGCAAAGGCGCCACAACCACAAAGGCTTCCTGCTGGAAAAGCAACACCCTAAGGATCCTCTAACAGTATAATTTGAAGTCCGGTAACTTTATGCTTCCAGATTTGTTCTTTTTGCTTCATATTGCTTTGGCTATGTGGGCTCTTTGTTGGTTCTGTATGAATTTTAGGATTTTTTTTCTAGTTCTGTGAAAAACGATAGTATTTTAATGAGAATTGCATTTAATTTGTAGATTGCTTTGGGCAGTATGGTCATTTTCACAATATTGATTCTTCCCTTCCAGGAGCATGGGTTGTGTTTCCATTTGTTTGCGTCATTTGTGATTTCTTTCAGCAGTGTTTTGTGGTTTTCCTTGTAGATTATACTTGGTTAAGTATAGTCTTAGGTTTTTCTTTCTTTTCTTTTTTTTTTTTTTTTGCAGCTTTTATAAAAGGGACTGAGTTCTTGATTTGATCCTCAGTGTGGTCATTATTGGTGAATAGCAGTGCTACAGATTTGTGTGTGTTGATTTTGTAACCTGAGACTTTACTGAGTTTATCAGATGTAGGAGCCTTTTGAATGAGTCTTCAGGGTTTTCTAGGTATACAGTCATATCATCAGTGAATAGTGACAGTTTGACTTCCTCTTTTCTGATTTGGATGCCCTTTCTTTCTTTCTCTTGCCTGATTGCTCTGGCTGGAACTTCTAGAACTATGTTGAGGAGAAATGGTGAAACTGGGCATCCTTGCCTTATTCCAGTTCTCAGGGAGAATGTTTTCAACTTTTCCCCATTCAGAATGATGTTGGCTAGTTGGCTATGGGATTGTAATATATGACTTTATTACTTAGAGATAAGTCCCTTCTATGCCTATTTTGTTAAGGATTTTTAATCGTAAAGGGATGCTGGATTTTATCAGATGTTTTTTCTGCATCTATTGAGCTGATCATGTGATTTTTATTTTTAATTCTGTTTATGTGATGTATCACATTTATTGACTGTGTATGTTAAACCATCCTTACATCCCTGGGATGAAACTCACTTGATCATGGTGTATTATCTTTTTGATATGCTGTTGGATTCACTTAGCTAGTATTTTGTTGAGGATTTTTGTATCTATGTTCATCAGGGATATTGGTTTGTAGTTTCTTTTTTTGGTTATGTTTTTTCCTGGTTTTGGTATT
>NW_016107418.1:2544908-2567824 GCF_001604975.1 Cebus imitator | reverse complement strand
TTTTTTTGTTATGTCCTTCTCTGCCATTGATATTACGGTGATACTGGCTTCATAGAATGATCTAGGGAGAATTCCCTCTTTTTCACCTTTTAGAATAGTTTCAGTAGGATTGGTACCAATTTGAATGTCCGGTAAAAATCAGCTATGAATCCATCTGGTCCTGTACTTTTTTTTGTTGGCAATTTTTAAATAAATGATTCCATTTTGCTGATTGTTACTGGTCTGTTCAGGGTTTCTGTTTCTCTCTGATTTAATCTAAGACAGTTGTATGTTTCTGGGAATTTATCCATTTCCTCTAGATTTTCTAGTTTGTACATGTAAAGGTGTTCATAGTAGCCTTGAATGATCATTTGTATTTCAGTGGTATCCGTTGTAATATTTCCAGTTTCATTTCTAATTCAGCTTATTTGGACCTCGCTCTTCTTAATCTCACTAATGGTCTATAATTTTATGTATCTTTTCAAATAATCAGCTTTTTGTTTCACCTATCTTTTGTAATTTTTGTTTGTTTCAATTTCATTTAGTTTTGCCCTGACCTTTGTTATTTTTTGTCTTCTGTTGGCTTTGGGTTTAGTTTGTTCTTGTTTCCCTAGTTCCTTGAGGTGTGACATTAGAATGTCAGTTTATGCTCTTTCAGGCTTTTTGATGTAGGTATTTAATGCTATGAATTTTCCTCTTAGCACTGGTTTTGCTGTATCCCAGAGGTTTTGATAATTTGTGTCAGTATTATCATTTATTTCAAAGAACTTTAAAATTTTCATCTTGATTTCATTGTTAACCAAAAAATCATTCAAGAGCAGATTATTTAATTTCCATGTATCTATATAGTTTTGGGGATTCCTTTTGGAGTTGATTTCCAGTTTTATTCCACTCTGATCTGAGAAGATACTTGATACAATTTCAATTTTCTTAAATTTATTGAGATTTGTTTTGTGGCCTATCATATGGTCTATCTTGGAGAATGTTTCATGTACTTATGAGAACAATGTATATTCTATAGTTGTTGAGAAGAATGTTCTGTAAATATCTGTTAAGTCCATTTGTTCTAGGGTATAGTTTAAATCCATTCTTTGTTGACTTTGTCTGGATGATCTGTCCAGCACTTTTAGCAGAGTATTGAAGTCCCTCACTGTTATTATGTTACTGTCTATCTCATTTTTTAGGTCTAGTAGCAATTGTTTGATAAATCTGTGAGTTCCAGTGTTAGGTGCATATAAATCTAGGATTGTAATATCTTCTTGTTGGACTGATCCTTCTATCACTATATATGCCCTTATTTGTCCTTTTTTACTGTTGCTTTAAGTCTGTTTTGTCTGATATAAGAGTAGCTGCTCCTGCTCACTTTTGGTTTCCATTTGTGTAGAATATCTTTTTTCACACCTTTACCTTAAGTTTATGAGTCCTTATGTGTTAGGTGACGCTGTTGAAGACAGCAGATATTTGTTTTGTTTTGTTTTTGTTCAATCCATTCTGCCATTCGGTATCTTTTAAGTGGAATATTTGGGCCACTATATTCAACATTAATATTGAGATGTGAGATACTATTCTATTTATCATATTCGTTGTTACCAAGATACTTTGTTTTTTTCATTTTGTTACTGCTTTATAGACCCTGTGAGTTTTATGCTTTCAGGAGGTTCCATTTTGGTCCATATAAAGCTTTTGTTTCAAGATTTAGAACTCCTTTTAGCATTCCTTGTAGTGCTGGTTTGCTAGTGCAAATTCCCTCAGCATTTGCTTGTCAGGAAAAGTCTATTTCTCCTTCATTTCTGAAGCTTAGTTTTGTTGGATATAGAAATTACAAAAGAGAAATTCAGGAATGTGTGACAGAATATATATTTTTTGACTCAACACCACTCAATGAAGGAACAGGTTTTGAGTGTGCTTTAGAATATTGTGTGACATCCTTACATAAGATAATTCTACACTCAAATATCTCAAGGAGCTGGATGTGGTTTAATACTTTGCAAAACTGGATTCAACACAGGCACACACTAAGTGAAATGGAGACACTAGAAATCTTTGGCCAGAGTAGAGCATCGGTTTTCAATCTTTTGTGTGCAGCAGAATCATGGGAGGGCTTTTAAAAACACAGATTGCTGAACCCCACTCCTAGAGTCTGTGATTCAGAAGGGTTGAGTTGAAGCCAGAGCATTTGCATTTCTAACAAGTTCGTCGGTGATGGTAATGCTACTACGCTAAGGACCACACTTTGTTTTTGTTTTCCACCATGCCTGGCCAGTCTACTACATTTCTTTTTTTTAATTGTCTTTGGGTTCTGGGGTACATGTGCACGTCCTGCATCCTGCCAGAACGCTGGGATTACAGGTGGGAACCACTGCACCCACTCCTTTTTCTTTTCTTTTTTTTTTTTTTTTTTTTTTTTTTTTTTTTGAGATGGAGTTTCGCTCTTGTTACCCAGGCTGGAGTGCAATGGCGCGATCTCGGCTCACCGCAACCTCCGCCTCCTGGGTTCAGGCAATTCTCCTGCCTCAGCCTCCTGAGTAGCTGGGATTACAGGCAAGCGCCACCATGCCCAGCTAATTTTTTGTATTTTTAGTAGAGACGGGGTTTCCCCATGTTGACCAGGATGGTCTCGATCTCTTGACCTCGTGATCCACCCACCTCGGCCTCCCAAAGTGCTGGGATTACAGGTGTGAGCCACCGCGCCAGGCCTATTTTCTTAACTGTGTATTTCAAAAGCAAAAAATTTTAATTTAGATGAAATTCAATTAAACTATGTGTGTGTGTTTTACACCTTTGGGGTCTTATCTAAAATCTTTGCCTAACCCAAAATTATGAAGATTTTCTTGTCATTTTCTTCTAAGAGTTTTGTATTAACTTTCATATCTTAATGTTGAGTCTTAATTCATGAACATGTATTTCTTTCCATTTATTAGGTCTTCTTTAATTTCAGCAGTGTTTTGTAGTTTTCAGTGTATAGGTCTTGCACCTATTTTGTTAAATTTATTCCTGGGCATTTTATGTTTTTTGATGCTTTTGTTAAGTAGTTTAATTTTTTCAGTTGTTTGTTGCTAACATACCGACTTTATGTTTCACAACCTTGCTAAATTCATTTATTAGCTCTAGTCGTTTTTCTTAATGAAGCTTCTTTTTTTTTTGAGACAGAGTCTCACTCTGTTGCCAGGCGCCAGGCTGGAGTGCAGTGACATAATCTCGGCCCACTGCAACCTGTGCCTTCCGGGTTCAAGCAATTCTCCTGCCTCAGCCTCCCGAGTAGCTGGTACTACATGTGCACACCACCAAGCCCAGCTAATTTTTGTATTTTTAGTAGAGACGGGGTTTCACCATGTTGGCCAGGATGGTCTCCATCTCTTGACCTCATGTTCCACCCGCTTCGGCCTCCCAAAGTGCTGGGATTACAGGCGTGAGCCACTGCGCCTGGCTTAATGAAAGTTCTTTAGAATTTTCTATGTCATATTATATGCAGATAAACAGTTTTACTTTTTCCTTACCAATCTATATCCCTTTTATCACCTTCTCTTGCTTTATGTCTAGGTCTTCTAGTTTGGTGTTGAATACGAGTTGTGAGACTGGATACACTTGCCTTATTCCCAGTCTTAGTAGGAAAGCAGCCAGGCCTTTTACCAAACAGTATTATTAGCTGTAAGCTTTTACAAAAATAAAATAGATACTCTTTATCAGCTTGATTCCTAGTTTCTTGAGAATTTTTATCATAAATGGATGTTAAATTTTAATAAATGTTTTTTCTGCATCCATTGAGATGATCATCATGTGGGGATTTTTCCTTTTTAGTCTATTAATATAGTGATTAAGTGATTTTAAAATGTTGAGCCAGCCTTGCATTCACAGGATAAACCTCACTTGGCCAGTATGTATAATCTTTTTTATATATTGCTTGATTCGTTAATATTTTGTTTTGAATTTTTTATGTTCATGAGGGATATAAATTCATAATCTACTTTTCTTGTAACTTCTTCATCTGGTTTTAAATGAAGGTAATGCTGACCTCATAAAATGAGTTGCAAGTGTTCCTTGCTTTTATTTTCTAGAAAAGCTGTATTGATATGTTTATTCCATAAATGTTTAGCGATGAAACCATTTGGACCAGGCCGCATCTTGATCACACACAGCTATGCCCATTTATGTATGGTCTTTGGTTGCTTTGTGCTACAATGGCAAGGTTAAGTAGTGTGACAGACTGTATAATCCACAAAGCCCAGACTGTTTACTCTCAGGCCCTTTACAGAAAACGTTTCCTAACCCCTGACCTAGAGTAGTGATTCTCAACCCTGGCCACATACAGGAATCACCTGGAGAATGTTTAAAAAAAAAGTACTGTCTGGATCTCATACCCAGAAATTCTCATTTAATGCGTTTGGGCTGAGACAAGGCCATTGGAAGTTTTAAAACTTCCCCAGGTGATTTGACTTGGCAGGGTTGAGAACCACTGGATGAAAATCCGACCTGGTGTTTGTATTCATTTTACTTCCCACCCCAACACTGATTATTCTAATGGCATTTAGGGTTGAAAATCACTCATCTAAGGCAGTAGTTTTCCAGACTGGACGTGTATCAGTCCCTGGGGAGGGTTTTAGAAATAGATTCTAAGACCCCACTGCAGACCTGCTGAAGCAGAATCTCTAGTACATGAGGCCAGAGATTTTTATCAATTAATATATTTTTATTTTTTAATTCCCCAGATAGTTCCCACATGGAGGGATTTCTTTAAAAGAATGCTGAACCCAGGGCGCCCTATTCTTATTGTGAAGATTTTTGGGCATTGAATGAGTAATTAGATTATTTAGTGAGTATGGAAGTGGAGAAAAGGGATTTAGATGGTTTTGAGGCTGTGGACAATCCCATTGACTAGTCCTCTTCTAATGATGAGAACCTTCATTTCTAGTAGATAAGGTAATCTAACCCCCTTTGTACACTGCTGGATTATAAGGAACATATTTCTTCTTGTCTGACTTCACTTTATCTTGGCTCCATAAAGAACAGTCCTTCCATTAACATTCTTTCTTCAGATAATCAGGTTACATGATGGGAGAGTAGATCTTTTTTTTTTTTTTTCATTTCTGTCTTGAGTCCATATTTCCCCATCCCATCAGCTTGTATGCTTCTCTAGTCTCTTCAACACAACATTTACTAATTGTCTCTTAGGCTAGACACTTTGGAGATGGCAAGTTCATTTGTGCTACATTTTTGCCCTGTGCCACCTCAATCTAATCTGCTGCTATACTTGCTACATCTCAAATAGAGTTTTTGCTCAACTGAGAAACCATCTGTTAACCCTTCAGCTGTATTACACAGTAGCTCTTCAGTTCAGATGAGATGTGTAAAACCATGGAATGTGGAGCTGGAAGAGACTTTATAGACCATCTTGTCTAAGCTCAAAAAAGATAACTATAGGCAGTTTAGTTGGGTACAGTTTTTTGCTAATGTGTTTTCGATGGGTACATTATGCTGCACGGTACAATTCTTGCTTTGGGGCTTATAATCTGTTACTGCAAACCCTAGCTATGAAGAACCTCAGTAGGGTCAAGTCCATTCACGTGTCATGCTGACAGGCACTGAGTAACCACGATCAAGCCAAATGTCTGTGAGACTTACCTTTCTCTTCTGTAAAATGAGGAGAAGAAAGATCTACTTTATAAACTGTAAAATGCTTTTTCTTTTGGTTCGGGAAGAACCTTGGACAGGAAGGAAAACAAAAATGTATCAATCAATCTGAGAATCACTTAGTTGTTACATGGGCCCCAAGCCCAGAAGATATTAGCTAAATTTAAAAGGAATGATCTTGGAAATAAGAAATCCAAATAAGAATTTCTAGTTATTAAATTATGAGTGCTAGCTACTCACTGGCCAAGCAATCATTGATTTCCTTAAAGCCCTAAGCAATGCTATAAAACCGAAGACTGTATCTGCTTTCAAGAGATTACAATGAAGTTAATCATTTAGTTGCACTTTAGGGCATTTGTGTTATTATTTATGGTAACTTAGGAAATGGGAAGTATTAAAGGACCTATGAAAATACTGTAAATCAATTTTATAGTGTATAAGCTGGCATATTTTTCAATTTGTTTGCAAGGCTGGCTAAATGATTGGCATAACAGTGGTTACTCTCATAAGGCTTTAAATATATAGCTTTAAATGATTTTTACAAGTAAAAATAAAATGTTGTAGTCATTTAGTTTAGCTCAACGAACATTTATTGAGGATATAATGAGTAATCAAAGCTTGCCAGGTAGCAGAAACAAACAATTGCAAGTGGATGGGAAATGCTGGGACTGAAATACACACAGAGAGCCACAGAAGCCCTGCAGGGACTGGGGGATAAGGAGGGATGCCAAGAAGGCTGCTACGCGGAAGAAGCAATGTTCTGGCTGAGACCTGAAAGTTTCAATGTAATGTGGGAGGAAGAGCAAATGGAACAGCGTGTGAAAAGACACGGAGGCATGAGACCACATGGTGTTTTTAGAGACCAAGGTGGACCTCAGGATGAGTGTATGGCAGTAAGAAATGAGATGGGAAGGGGTCAAATCATGGGTGGCTTGCTTGTTTGATCCTTTTCCTAGCAGTGACAGCCACTGAAGGATTCACATTTAAAGAGTACAAGATCGGTGTTTTTAAAATGCCCTCATCAGTATTTCTAATTGAACAAGGATGGACAACAGCTGCATAAGAAAGACTAGAGGTAGAATTCTCAGCCGGGGATCATGGAATGCAAATATCCCTTTACTGACACAAGGGACAAGTGTTGGCCCCAAACATTAATTACTTTATACCACTATTAGCTGTTCATTCAGTTTTTTAACTTCGTTAGAGCAATTTTATTTATAATCTATTTTTTCCCAATTACCCATTACATACAGAAATATTATCGCTGCTGTCACTGATGAAACATATTAAGAAAAGTAAAAAATACATATTCTTTAAAGTGCCTCCCTTTTAAGGATTTTGTATCAATGAAACACTGATTGTGGATTTCATGTATAGTCTTCAGAAGTCACATTATATAAGCTCTGACTATCAATAGCAGCTTAATAGGCTCTAGAAAACAAAGCATTACCAAGTATAGGTAAAATTATACATATTTGAAACTTACATCATTAGTTTCCTACCAATGAGTGATTCATCATAATTTTCATTATGCCTTCAAAATCCCTGAGAGAGGCCAGAAACCCATTCTGCTGATAAAGAAACTGAGGTAAAGAGTTTTCTCTTTGGCCTCAGTGTGAGAGCCTGGAATATGTCAGAGAGATTATTGCTTTTGACTTATCAAGTTTCTTGATCCCTCCTTACACCCTTAAGTTTTAATGTTCCTCTTCTAAGTTCAAAAGTGAGGAATACTTGAGATTTGTTTTGTGTATTGCAAGTATATTGCATAATATGTACAAAGTGTTCAAAGTGCATGGTACCATAAGAAGCTAAAGCCAGGAGCTGTCTCTCTGACTGTTCAGTTTGGAAGAAAAGATATGTAAAATTGGTTATCAATGAAGCATTGATTGTGGAATTCATTTACAGTCTTCAGAAATCATAGTATATAATATGTGCATTAATAGATTTTTTTTGTTTGTTTAAATCACAGTCATCTGTCTGAAGCATCTTCACTGGATTCTTCTTGTATAAGAAGTTCATAGCTTCCCTCATTCCAGCTGGTACACTTGACAACACTGTAAAAGCAAACCAGAGATTTTAAAATTGAGATTAAGACAATATCTAAATGAGTAATCTGTTTTCCAACTTTTTTCCCAGTGACATCGCTTTTAATGAATTACGGCAAATTATCAGGAGGAGTATCCTGGCATTTTGAATCCAGCTGACTCATGCATGGTGCTCTGAAAATAATTTTAAAACTACATGATTTTTTTCTCTTCTAGACCCCTAAGATATCCCATCTGTCCCATTGTTAACTCTGCGTAGTCCACATAAAATAGTTATAACTAAAGTCATTACTGAAGTTCCTGTTGAATAGCTATAACTGAAGCTCGGAAGCACGGACATTTGGAGGTAACAAAGCATGTAATTCCGATTTTTAAAATATTAAGCAGTATAGGGATAAAAAGAATCTCAGGAGCCCATCTACATTTACCTCATTATTAAAAGGACAATTGCCTTTTATCTATCTGTTAATAGAATTTATAAATATATGAAGAATAAAATTAGAATTATCCATTATTCTACACACCATGTATGCAATTATTTTCATTCATTTAAATTTTATTTTCCTAATTAAAAAAAAAATCTTTTTTTTTTTCTTTGGCCAGGCACGTTGGCTCACGCCTGTCATCCCAGCACATTGGGAGGCTCAGGCAGGCAGATGACCTGAGGTCAGGAGTTCCAGACCAGCCTGGCCAACATGGTGAAACCCCATCTCTACTAAAAATAAAAAATTATCACGCCTGTAATCCCAGCACTTTGGGAGGCCAAGGCGGGTGGATCACGAGGTCAAGAGATCAAGACCATCCTGGTCAACATGGTGAAACCCCGTCTCTACTAAAAATACAAAAAATCAGCTGGGCATGGTGGCGCGTGCCTGTAATCCCAGCTACTCAAGAGGCTGAGGCAGGAGAATTGCCTGAACCCAGGAGGCAGAGGTTGCAGTGAGCCGAGATCGCGCCATTGCACTCCAGCCTGGGTAACAAGAGCGAAACTCCATCTCAAAAAAAAAAAAAATATATATATATATATATTAGCCAGGTGGTGGTGCACGCCTATAGTCCCAGCTACTTGGGAGGCTGAGGCAGGAGAATGGCTTGAACCTGGGAGGTGGAGGTTGCAGTGAGCCAAGATCGCACCACTGCACTCAGCCTGGGCGATAGAGTGAGACTCTGTTGGAAAAAAAAAATCTTTTTTTTGTAAATATGAGGGTCTCGCTATGTTGCCCAGATTTGTCTTGAACTCCTGGCCTCAAGCAATCCTCCTGCCTCAGCCTCCCAAAGTGTTGGGATTACAGGCATGAGCCACTGTGCCTGGCTACAGTTCTTATTAGTTAAGTCATTTTTTATGCTGTACCATCATTTACTTAAACATTTTCCTACTGTTGGACAGTTTGGTCATTTAAAATTTTTTGTTGTAATTAATGTTTTTATATATCAATTTTTGATAACATTACTGATGATTTCTTTAGAGTATGTTTCTAAAAGGAATTGGTGGATCAATCACTATGAACTTTAAAGAAAAAGCTTCTGATACATTCATGAATTGCTTTATGATATAGCCCAAGAAGCACTATTATCAACAATGTATAAGATCAATTGTCTCATCTGTGCTCACCCACACAGTATGTATTTGTAATGTAGTTAATTCAACAGCTAAATAGTCTCTTTTTAAAAAAGACAACTCGTATAAATAACTTTTCATCAAAATTAGAGGAACCGCAAATACTGTTGTTCTCTGACACAGATGTAGGTATCAGAATTCAATAGAGACAGTAAGTTCCAAGCTCCTACTATAAGACTGAGCCAGCCCTTTAAGGAGTTTGTCATGTTGGCAGGATGCTTAACACCTGTGTTTATAGGTACCTTCCTCCCTAACTCAGAGCCTCACCCCAAAGTGCTTAGGAGAAAGCAGAGAAAGCCTGGCTTCTTGTGCCCCCTTTGCCTTGATTCCCATCACTGTGTCACACTGGCGGCCACCATGCTATGCTATCACCACATGAAATAGAGCTCAGTGGAAACAGATTAATGCATCAGATAAATTTGCTTGGACATCTCAGCAATCACTCATCTAGTTGGCTCACGTTTTTTGTCAAATAGAAAGCAAAAAAGGCATACATATTGCTTTTATCTTTATGCTTCTATCTCTTCATTAAATGTACTATTCATAAATGGGATTTTGTGCTTCTTTAATTTGAATATTTATTTAAACATTTAAACATTAAAGTTTAAACATGTCATTAAAACAAGACAAAGCCATTAAACAAGTCCGCTCTGGAAAGAGAACCCTATAGTCAGCATATCCTATCTGCTTTTGTCATTTATACAAGAATCCGTGTGAAAATCAATCTCCTTTTGACCATCAGGGGATACTGCACTCTGGGAAATCACAGTGTGAAGGTATACATCTCTAATCTTAGATACTGATTTAATCAGTGGTCCGAAGGCAGGGAGTTATAACGAACACAATCTTTCTTTTAATCCTTCATTCATGCCACTCTTGTTCTTCCTAAGTCCCCAAGATTATTGACATATGCTTTTACATCTATTTATTTTATTTGTTTATTTTAATGAGATGGGGGTCTTGCTATGTGGTCCAGGCTGGTCTTAGACACCTGGGCTCAAAATGAGCTTCCCACCTCAGTCTCCTGAGTAGCTGGGACTTCAGGCGTACACCACCATGACTGGTTCTCTTTTTTTTTTTTAATTAAAAAATTTATTTTATTAAAATATGAAGTGCTTCATGAATTTTCTTGTCATCCTTGCACGGGGAGCATGCTAATCTTCACTGTATTGTTCCCATTCTGTATATGTGCTGCTGAAGCGAGCACTTCATGTCTGAAAGTTCTTGAGAAAAGCACATTCTGAGGCAAAATTTCAACAGATCTATGTGATTTTACTGGTGAGGTTAGGGAATTCACTGAATCCCTATGCCCTTTGATAAAATGATTAAAAATCATGACATACCATAGACTGATTGCTGGAAGTAGTAACAGACCAGCAGACAGCAGGAAAGGGAAGCCAGGGTACCAAGCAACAGTGGCTGAGTAAATTCCATTGAAAGTAGAAACCGCAGTGACTCCTCCAAGTGTTTCTAAGAAAGCAATACAAGCAAACAGGGTACCTGTTTGGGGTAGGGATATAGAGGGAGAAAAAGAAAAGGCAGAATTATAAAACAACAAACACAAACTAATGGAGACAATCGTTATTCATGGAAAACAGTAAACATTGGTGAATGAAATGAAAGTTATTCCCCCAAAATCCCTGAGAAGTCAGCTGCCCATTCTACAGCTGAGGAAATGAAGGGAAAGATTCTCCTTGGATCCGATGTGAGAGAGGTTGAAAACTCCAAATAGCCAAGTTCCAGTGTCCACAGGGCAAAGCTAAAAAGACACTGCAGCTGACTCATTTGAAAACTGCCTGTCTCTCCTCTCTGCCACAGCTCCAGGCAAAGCCACACCTACCCCTGCTCTTCAAGATGCTGTCTCCCACCCTCTATCCCTGTACTAATCTGTGTGTGACACCTGAAAGCGCAGGATGGCTCTGAACAAGCACTGCTTCCTGCAAGAGCCTTTTGAAAGGTAAAGAAAACCTTATATGCTCCTCAGTCTGGCAAGAGTGACAGCTGCAGGCAGAGAGGAGATTCTTACCATACATTCTGCAATTGGAATTTTATCCCTCTCTTCAAAGTGACCAAAAAGTTCCATCACCCCTAGATTTTGCATGTTTGACGCATGAAATCAACCATCCTGTGCACTAGTGAAGGTTTATGCCACAGTTTAATATTAAGTGACTCTTTAAAACATACATTTCCACCTTACTGCTTGCAACTGCCTCTGCCTTAAGGTGCCTTACAAGATGAAGAGTGGGAATCCTGCTATGGTCACTTGCTATACACCAAATTTGGTCAAGGGTAGGTAGGCCACTCAGCATCGTTCATAAAGTCTAAAATGACTGCATGGTCAGTAAAAGCTCACAATCAGAGAGAAACAGACATTATTCTACTGATATTTAGTTGTGTCTGGAAGCCAAGACAATGTCAACTGAAGTGTTAAACCTCCAAAAGACGGGCTGGCCACCTTCATGTGCTTTTCTTCCTCTTCGTCAAATTTTGCATCACCAGATTGAATAAAATTTCGTGACCATTTTCAGTCAGATTGACCTGGCTTTCTCGGTGTCAGAAAGCTTCTGCAGCCTTCGTCAACAAGCCACTGAGCTTGTTCCCTACTTTGCCAAGTTTATTTTTCCATGATAAACTGTAACGCATTTTTTTTATTGACAATACAAATCGTGTAAATAATTGTGTTTGCCTGGACTGCTAGGAAGGAAAGGCCAAGCTTGAGGATTACCTCTCAAAATTAGATATGGTTTTTGTTTATATTCTAATTTTCCCTATGGTCTTGATCTTTTAGACTGTGTATTGATTTTTATATTTAAACTTTTTTTTTTTTTTTGAGACGGAGTTTCGCTCTTGTTACCCAGGCTGGAGTGCAATGGCGCGATCTTGGCTCACCGCAACCTCCGCCTCCTGAGTTCAGGCAATTCTCCTGCCTCAGCCTCCTGAGTAGCTGGGATTACAGGCACGCGCCACCATGCCCAGCTGATTTTTTTGTATTTTTAGTAGAGACGGGGTTTCACCATGTTGACCAGGATGGTCTTGATCTCTTGACCTCGTGATCCACCCGCCTCGGCCTCCCAAAGTGCTGGGATTACAGGCGTGAGCCACCGCGCCCGGCCATTTAAACTTTTTCATTTTGTTGTACGTATTCTCATATCTTGCTTCAAATTGTTCATTGAATGATAGGGCATACATTCATAAAACATACACCTATCTCTGCGAAATACTGTGTGCTCACTTACGTGTCCTCTTTTGACTAAAATGAAAGCTTTGTCGCTCTGCCTTGCACATCTGCCTTGCTCACAGCTCTATCCCCAGGGCTCAGCTGTCCTTGTGCATGGCAGACATTTAATAAATATTTGTCAAATGAATGAATAAAAGCTTAACTCAGGATCCCATTTACCAGTCACCAAGTAGCATGCAGACTTACTGCCTCCATGATTTATGATAATACATTAAGTCAGTTTAATTGGAAGGACGTTCTTCTACTTGTCTGACTACATTATTTTCTTTTATTTCTGATCTCTTGCCACGGCCAGGAATAGTGCTATGGGAAACAGGCTGCACAGTACCGGTTCTATTATGTAAGGGTTTTCATCTATTCTTGACGGGAAATAGGTCAGACAGTGCACTATTTGCTCTGATGGAACCATACTATTATGAAGTAGCTTTAGTTCGTTGCTCAGCTTCTCTGAGCATTTCAACTTGTTTAATAAGTTGCCAGATATAAAATAGGATTGAAGGATAAGAACAACTGAATTTATCTTTTAAATCCTGTTTCTTCTTTTTAAATCCCATAGACCTCAAAAATCAAGTCTGTTTTATTGTATCCCAATTTATAATGCCCAAGTAAAATAGTCGAAGGCAGCTTCATCTCTGAGTTCACAGTGGTGCAGAGCACAGAGATTTCAAAATAATTACCAGAATTCCATTTTCTCACCTTTCTTATTTAAGATAATAGAAATAATGACAGGCATCTGAAAACTTTGGCAGTATTTCCCCACTCCTTTGAATATTTAAAGTGTATAATATTTTCACAAAAATTGCCAATTTAAATAATGGTGAAGGATGGGAATACATTTAGTTACAGAAATGTTGACACCAAAAAGATGATTTAGCTTGCATTTAACAACAAAGTAATTTAAATATCCTGGAATAATGAAGTCATAATTCACAGTTACTGTAATTCTGATAAAGAACTGCTAAAAGGTACACTAAACATTTTAAAATATTACTATATTTAACAGTATGATATGATCTTTTTATTTTTATTTTTTGTAGAGACAGAGTCTCCCTCTGTCTCCCAAGCTGCTCTTGAACTCCTGGCCTCAGTGATCCTCCCACCATGGCCTCCCAAAGTGCTGGGATTATAGGTGTGAGCCACCACAGCTGGCAGAGCTGACTTTGTAAAAGCCTTTATAAACTAAACCAAATGTAAACAAAAATAAACTATACATCTTGACAATTCTATTTTTGGTCTAAGTCAAAGCAGGTAAATTTTTTCCCAACAGCTTTATTGAGCTATAATTAATATCCCACAATTTAAAGTCTACAATTCAGTGGTTCTTAGTATATTACAGAGTTTTGCAACCATCTCCACTACCTGTGGAACATTTTCATCACCCCAAAAAGAAACTCTATACCCATAAGTACTCATTCCCTTTCCCCAGCCCCAGTCAAGGCCTAATTTAATTTCTATCTCTATGGATTTGCCTATTCTGAATATTTCATGTAAACAGAATCACATTTATATGACAATATATGACTTTTTGCGACTAGCTTCTTAAACTTGGCATAATCATTTCATAGTTCATCCATGTTATAGCATGTAACAACGATATTTCTTTTTATTGCGGAAGAACAGTTCGCTGGATGGATAAACCACATTTTGTTTACCCATTTGTCAGTTCATGAACATTTGCGTAGGCTTCACTTTTTTGCTGCTGTGAATAAGGCTGCCATGAACAAGATTTTGTGCGGACATATGCTTTCACTTCTCATGGTGTGTAAGTAGGGGAGGGATTGCTGAATCATAAGGTAACTAACTTTCTGAGGAACTGCCAAACTGCTTTGCATGGCAGCTGCACCATTTTACGTTCCCACTAGCAGTGTATGAGGGCTCCAATTTCTCCACATCCTCATCAACACTTGCTATGGCCTATTTTATTTTGGCCAGTGGGTCTCACTCAGTGGTTTTGCTTTGCATTTTGCTAATGGCTAATGATATTGAGGATTTTCATGTGCTTATTGGTCATTTGTATAGCTTCTGTTCAAATCCTTTGCCCATTTTTAAATTGAGTTGCCTTTTTGTTGTTGAATTTTAAGAATTCTTAAATATGCTGGATATGAGTTCCTGATTAGACAAATATAATTTGCAAATATCTTCTCCCATTCTGTGGGTTGTCCGTTGACGTTTCACTTTCTTTCTTTCTTCCCTTTTTTTTTAATTTTTAGTAGAGACGGGGTTTCACCCTGTTGGCCAGGCTGGTCTCGAACTCCTGACCTCAGGTGATCTCCCCCACCTTGGCCTCCCAAAGTGCTGGGATTATAGGTGTGAGCCACCGCGCCTGGCCTCACTTTCTTGGTGTTATCCTTTGAAGCACAAAATTTTTCAAAGGACAAACTTTGAATGAAGTTTTTGGATGAAGTCTAATCAATTTTTTCTTGGTTGTTGTGCTTTTGGTGTCATAGCTAAGAAACTATTGCCTAATCCAAAGAAGCAGATAGATTTGTACATAGTTTACATACATTTTTCTATTCTGTAGCAGTTTTCAAGGTAATCATCATCACATCATTTATAAACAGCTGTGTGAATACATAACTACATCTTATGAGTGAAAAATAAGAGGCTGGGCGCAGTGCCTCACGACTGTAATCCCAGCACTTTGGGAGGCTGAGGTGGGGGAGATCACCTGAGGTCAGTAGTTCAAGACCAGCATGGCCAACATGGTGAAACCCCATCTTTACTAAAACTTCAAAAATTAGCCGAGTGTGGTGGCAGGCACCTGTAATCTCAGCTACTCACGAGGCTGAGGCAGGAGAATTGCTTGGACCCAGGAGGCAGAGGTTGCAGTGAGCCTAGATCATACCACTGCACCCCAGCCTGGGCAACAAGAGCAAAACTCTGTCTCAAAAAAAAAAAAAAGAAAAAGATAAGAAACATATTTTAAAATTTACTGAATTATGTAGTTTTCTCCAGTGTTGACTAAACTGATATAAATACAATAGCATAATTATGAATTATTCATAAGTAATCAAATAAGTACATTCACAGCACCGGGCTAAGAACTGACGTTAAAGGAAGTGCCAATGTCTAGTAAGATTCAGATGATACAAAAGGGAAGGAAGACAACCCCATATGCCTCATATCTAACTAGTAACTAGTTCTCACTGGAAACCCAATTTTTGTCTCTGCTGCATCCTGGTTATTCTCTGCCCACCCTGCCCGCCCCTTCAACTGTTTGACTTTGTGTGCCCTGCTCTGTGCGTGAGAAGCTGGCCCCACAGATTGTATGACTTGGACTTTCTTGCTGGCCCGAGTTCCTGCTGCACTTGGTTAAAAGGATGAAGGAGGAGAGGGGCTATAGTGTTTCTTCTCTGCTTCCTATCTGGGGCATCTCTCTGGCTGCCTTGACGATGCCCGCTCTCTATAATGGCCTTCATGAAAGACTCTTGATGGAACCAGCTGAGTGGGACCCGCCTTTCTGCCAGGACTCTGGGTCAGGCCCAGCTGTGACATTTGTAGAGGCCAGTGTAAGAACATCATTAGAGGCTTATATATTATAATCTAAGGATTTAAGCATTTAAAAGTTGTCAGTTATTTGAAATCTGGCTAACAAGCTATTAACTAAAATATATTCTGTCTTCTTACTGTGAAAAATATCTCTTTTTAATGAATGATCTAGAAGCTAGCACACGTGTAGGATTCTCAGATGTTTTCAGAGTTCCATGTAGGACAGGGTGGCCCAGGGTGAGCTGACCCTCAGCCTTGGTGCCCAGCTGGAGCCCACCCCCATTCTGCTCTATCCCTTGCACCACCCTCTCAGGAAGGGTCATTTGCATGTGGGTGTAGAGGAGCACCCTGCGATTCCACGGTCCAGCCAGACCCTCTTTAAGGAGTCGTCCCTTGGCTTCTTCCTTGGTCTACAGGTGAGCACACTGGGCACAGTCCACCCTCAGGAGAAGGTGGCTGAGGAAGAGGATCATCCAGACCCTCACTGGACATGAGCCCAGAGCTGTCTGGGCTGGGAACTGCAGGGACCCAGGTGGGCAGAGTGCAGTCTAGAAGGAAGGAGACATGGTAAGCTCCCAGCAGGCATCTCCCACTTGGCCCTGAGGTCTCCTTTCTTCCTGGGGTGGGGTAGAGCCAGAGCCAAGCAAGCTGTCTAAAGTACCAGGCCCTAGGCAGGGGCTCCCTTGCAAGAGTGTAAGCCTTTTCCTAAAGCTTACCACTTTCCTGAAAAGGAGATCCAGGCATTAAAAGGGCTGTAGATTATTCTGAAGCATTAAACATTGATTGTACACAGACTTGAGTTGGTACAGATGGTAGATTCACGATAGTTCTTAAATAAATTAAACTTACCTTGTTCAGAAGAATGAACCACTTTTGACAACATGGACCGCAGAACAGAGAACGGCACGATAATGAATAGGAACGGCACCCTGGCTGCGGGAGAACGGATTCAAAATCACTGGCTCATTCTGAAAGCTAACGGCCAGTTTAAAATGGGAAACACTTTCACTCTGTCTAAATATTTCCTTTTCTACAAGCATCCTAACTCATTGCACCTAAAAACTGAATTAATGAATTGTAGAATTCTATCTGATGAATTAAAGTAGACTATGGACAGGTCAGTTTAAGGTTACTTTACTCTAAAATTCTTACTCCAGTACAAAGAACAAGAGTCCATGTAATTTTTAGGTCTAGATCCATTTATATAATCTGCCAATTAAGACTGATCTGCTTATTTTTCTTAACTATGTATTAACCTAATTTGTTTTTGTTTGTGCTTTTTCAGACTTGGCACTCGTAGTGTTAGCATGCCTTTGTTATATTGATGCATTTATTGGTAAACTGGTTATCATCTTGCCTGTTCATCTTTATGGTGGAGTAAGTTTATAAGCATAAATTACCCCTGGTCTTCAATTAGGACCCTTAATAGTCAGTAGTGCTTTTAATTACATCATAAAACAGTTATATATGGCATCAGCAGATGAGTTATCAAAGTGTTTTCACATAGATTAACTTACTTAGCCTTGGCAGCTCTCAGGGAGACGGGGAGAAAAACTGGCCATTATTGAATGGTAGGCATTGTGCTAAGTGACTGCCTGACACCTACCTAACATTCATTGTAACCCTCTAAATTAGGTAGTACAATTAGGTAGTAAATTAGGTAGTAAATGTACAATTGCCCATTTTACAGATGAGAAAATGAGGGCTTAGAGTAGTTCAGTAACATGCCCAAGATCATCTAGTACTCTAGAGGGAAGTTAGGCCCAATTCTGTTGGTCACACTGCTTCCCTGCGAGATAGCAAGGGGTTAACACTTTTATTAGAGTAAAGGGTAAATTGGACCTTTCCCAGAGTCTCATTTTATAGTTCCATAGGCTTTTCCAATGCAGTATCTCATTCGAACCCTGCAAAAACAGTTATGAGGTAGATTGCTAAGGAAGCAGTCTAATTTGCCAACCAGCAATTCATCAAAAACCAGTTCATAAAATGGTCGATTTGCTGAAAGATCAATTTGCAAAACCTGTCTTTAAAAAATTCCTTCTTGAATATATTAAATTGACATAGTTTTTTCTTATAAATACTTTCAGTATACTTTATAGCATTGTCCTAAATATTTTTACGGAAAGTTGTCTTCTTAACAGCATTTTAAGAAATGTTCACTTTAATGAAAGCTACACTGAAGAACTCATTCATAAGAAGAACGTTTTTCAAAACAATTTTGTGGCAAATATGCAAATCTGGGAAATTGTGGTTATTCAGTGAATTAAATTTATTTATTTACATATTTATTTTGAGACAGAGTTTCACTCTTGTTTCCCAGGCTGGAGTGCAATGTGTGATCTCGGCTCACTGCAGCCTCCACCTCCCAGGTTCAAGTGATTCTCCTGCCTCAGCCTCCCCAGTAGCTGGGATTACAGGCATGCACCACCACGCCCAGCTAATTTTGTATTTTTTTTTTAGTAGAGATGGGGTTTTGCCATGTTGGTCAGGCTGGTCTCGAACTCCTGACCTCAGGTGATTCACTTGCCTCAGCCTCCCAAAGTCCTGGGATTACAGGCATGAGCCACCGTCCACGGCCTAGTGAATTAAATTTTTAAAGCAATTTAGCTTTCAGCTTATTGACTCCTGGCAAACTAGCTATTTCCCTTTAATTGAACTAGAATGGCTTAAATAGAGGGCTTTATATTAAAGTTTTCTCCCAACAGACAAATTAATTTCATATGAATATCAAATACATAGTTCTAAAGCTACACTTGGAACTCACCTAAAAACATCATCAGTGTTGTCCTGGCAAACGCAGTCATAGCCATTCCTGTCATAGTGGTAAGAATCCCAATGAAGGCCATATGAATATCCTCCACACAATAAGAAAAAAGCCATATTCCTAGGAAACTAGTGAAAAAAGAGGCACTACCCAAAGCTGATCCATAGCCTATAAAAACTTCATTCCAGCAGAGTGGTGAATCCAATTCATAAAGGATAAAAATTGGGGCAATGCCAATTACCACAAAATAATAAGTGATTATTGTAAAAAGTAACAAACAGAGCAAAACTCGTCTCTTACCAGAAGGATTTTTAAAAAGCATGTAAGTTCGGTAAAATAGGTCTTTGAAGCCTTCACTACATGACATAGTAACATTCTGAGATGAAGACTCTTCAGCGGGATCACCGAGAAAAAATAAAATATAGGCCAAATTAACAGCAAGAGACACCGCAATAATTAGAAAGGACCACAAAAAACCTAGTTCTCTAATAAAATAGCCAGATGACAGTCCTGTTAGACCAGTAACAATTCCAAGCAGAAAGTCAACGATAGCTATTCGAATTGTTTTCTGTTTGTGTTCTTTACACTGATCAACTATATAGGCAAAGCAAGCTCCCCAAAATGTGGTATAATTGCCACAAAATGCACCAATGAAGGTAGATGCAATCAAAAGCTGGAATGGGAGGGCAAAATAGCAAAGCAAACAGAGCCAAACGCTGGTTGCAAGAGCACCAATGGAAGACAAAATCATAGGGAATTTTCGTCCATGGTGATCACTAATAGACAAAAGTATGAATGTAGACACTAGACCAGGAATTAATCCACTTATGTCCATCTGCAGATTAAAACGTGACACTTTTTTCTGAACTTCCTGCAAAGAAATAAAAAGATGACAATGTAGTTTACACAATGCGCGTAAAAATATCATGGTGCACGCTTTTTACCCTGTGGCCAGTAGGGTATGGGTGGGGGAATGGCCCATATGGGATTCCCAGTAGGGAATCTCTGGTGCATGGGCAGGACTAATGGAACTTACATTTTCGTCCAGTACATAACACAAGTACAGACTGAATATCCCTTACCTGAAATGTTTGAGACCAGAAGTGTTTTGGATTTTGGATTTTTTCAGATTTGAGGATATTGGCATGTATATAATGAGATACCTTGTGGACGGGGCTCACATTTAAACACGAAATTCGTATATGTTTCATATATACCTCATACATATAGCCCGAAGGGAATTTTATGTAATATTTTAAATAATTTTGTGCATAAAACGGTTTCCATTGAGAACTTATGTGTGGAAATTTACACTTGTGGCTTCAAAACGGTGATCAAAAAGTTCCAGATTTTGGCCGCCTGTGGTGGCTCATGCCTGTAATCCTCGCACTTTGGGAGGCCAAGGCAGGAGGATCACTTGAGGTCAGGAGTTTGAGACCAGCTTGGCACCAACATGGTGAAACTCTGTCTCTACCAAAAAATACAAAAAAAATTAGCCTTTATTTAGGAAGCGCTTGGCTGTTGCCTTTTTTTTTAACCTCTGTCTCCACAAATAGATTAGTGAGAAACATATTCCTTTATTTACTAAATAAAAGAATTAAAAATAAGATAAAATTGAAAGAGGAGCCTTACACTATGCAGATGGTAGCGTGCCATGGCTGAGTGTGGTGGCTCATGCTTGTAATCCCAGCTCTGTGGGAAGCTGAGGAGCATCTCTTGAGCCCAGAAATTTGAGACCAGACTGGGCAACGTAGCGAGACCCTCTCTCTAAAATAAATTTTAAAAAAATAGGCCGGGTGCGGTGGCTCACACCTATAATCCCAGCACTTTGGGAGGCCAAGGTGGATGGATCACTTGAGGTTAGGAGTTCGACCAGCCTGGGCAACGTGGTGAAACCCCGTCTCTACTAAAAATACAAAAATTAGCCCAGCAAGCTGGCGCATGCCTGTAGTTCCAGCTACTCCGGAGGCTGAGGCAGGAAAATTACTTGAATCCAGAAAGCAGAGGTTGCAGTGAGCTAAGATTGCGCCATTGCACTCCAGCCTGGGTGACAGAGTGAGACTCCATCTCAAATAAATAAAAATATAAAGTAAATAAAGATGGTAGTGTGTCATGACCTGAGGAGTAGGATAAACTAAACTTCCAAGGGCCAAAATGACAATGACAGACGACATACACACAGAGATTGAAAGATGTGTCAATCATTACACTAGTTATTTGATGGAAGGAACTTTGCATGATCTTAAAACATTTTTTGCAGGCCAGGCGCGGTGGCTCACGCCTGTAATCTCAGCACTTTGGGAGGCCGAGGCGGGTGGATCACGAGGTCAAGAGATCGAGACCATCCTGGTCAACATGGTGAAACCCCGTCTCTACTAAAAATACAAAAAATCAGCTGGGCATGGTGGCGCGTGCCTGTAATCCCAGCTACTCAGGAGGCTGAGGCAGGAGAATTGCCTGAACCCAGGAGGCGGAGGTTGTGGTGAGCCGAGATCGCGCCATTGCACTCCAGCCTGGGTAACAAGAGCGAAACTCCATCTCAAAAACAAAACAAAACAAAACATTTTTTGCTTGCCATTTCTCTGCATTTTCCAAAGTTAATATAAAGAGTATGCTGGCTGGGCGTGGTGGCTCACGCCTGTAATCCCAGCATTTAGGAGGCCGAGGAAGGCAGATCACAAGGTCAGGAGATTGAGACCATCTTGGCCAACATGGTGAAACCCTGTGTCTACTAAAATTACAAAAATTAGCCAGGCGTGGTGGCGGGTGTCTGTAATCCCAGCTACTTAGGAGGCTGAGGCAGCAGAATTGCTTGACCCCGGGAGGGAGAGGTTGCAATGAGCCGAGACTGAGCCACTGCACTCCAGTGACAGAGTGAGACTCCACCCCCCCCCAAAAAAAAAACAAAATAAAAACCAGCATTTGCCATTTGTATAATGGGAAATACTAAGCTGATTTTAAAATCAGATTTAAACCTTTTTTAGTCATTGCATGAATCACTGAAGGTGATGGTGGTACCTCCTGGGAAGCAAAAATCTTCCTTTGTCCAAAGGAGCAAACAGAGAGTGGGCCACGACTCCAGCGTGGGTGGCAGGGTGAGGGTAGGGGTGGTTTCTGGTTCCTGGAGGTCTAAGAGCACCAATTTTAAGGGAAGGGACCTAGAGTAGTAGGTTCTCTTCCATATTAATCCAATTAAGAAACAATGAATGAAAAAAATCAATTTGAAAATTTGGCAAAAATCTTTGACATGAGACCACTGCTCTGGACAGTAAGGGTTGAGCTGGGCCAGGCTGGAGGTGGGCCAACACCTGCCACCTGTACAGTTGCAGAAGCCACCAAGCTGGCTGGACCGAGGCCTGTCTCCCCTCACTCCAAAAGGGCAAGAGCAGCAGACTTCCCCAGACATTCTAGTCTTCTCCCAGGTCCCTCCCACTGCAACCAGGGGGCCTGCTCCTAGGGGTCGGCTGAAAGACAGCACAGAATCCAATACAGAAATTGATGAGCTTAATAAGGAGAGGTTTGTTAAAGCCTACAAAACTGCACTAGACAGGAAGAATAAGTTCGTGTTCTACAGCACCATAGGGTGACTACAGTTAACAGTAATACATTATATAGTTTCGAATGGCAAGAAGGAGGATATTGAATGTTCCCAACACAAAGAAATGAGAGATGTTTGAGATGACAGATATGCTAATTAGCCTGATCTGATCACTGTACATTGTATGTATCAAAACGCCACTGTATATGCCATGAATATGTACAATGATTATTTGTCAATTAAAAAAATAAAATAAGGCTGGGCTCGGAGGCTCACGCCTGTAATCTCAACACTTTGAGAGGCCCAGGCAAGAGGCTCACTTAAGACCAGGAGTTCAAGGCCAGCCTGGGAAACATAGCAAGACCCTGTCTCTACAAAAATATTTTAAAAATTAGCTGAGTTTAGTGACAGGTGCCTGTAGTCCCAGCTACTCAGGAGGCTGAGGTGGGAGGATTCCTTGAGCCCAGGAGTTCAAAGTTGCAGTGAGCTATGACTGTACCACTGCACTCCAGCCTGGGCAGCAGAATGAGACCCTGTCTCAAAAAATACCAGGCCGGACGCGGTGGCTCACGCCTGTAATCCCAGCACTTTGGGAGGCCGAGGCGGGTGGATCACGA
>NW_016107418.1:2542304-2543594 GCF_001604975.1 Cebus imitator | reverse complement strand
ATACATAAATACACAATAAATAAAATAAAATAAACTCTTCAGGTGATTCCAATATGCAGTCAAGGTTAAAAAACACTGTGTTAGAGGTTCCAGGATGGGATTCAAGTATGTATATTAACAAATATCTCCAGGGCCAAAATATGAAGAGCACCCCTGCTCTAGGACCCCAACTTTGAAACTAAGAGGATTTATTGGCCAGGGACGGTGGCTCACGCCTGGAATCCCAGTATTTTGGGAGGCCAAGGCAGGCAGATCACGAGGTCAGGAGTTCAAGACCAGCCTGACCAACATGGTGAAACCCTGTCTCTATTAAAAATACAAAAATTACCCAGGTGTGGTGGCGAATGCCTGTAATCCCAGCTACTCAGAAGGCTGAGTCAGGAGAATTGCTTGAACCCAGGAGGCGGAAGTTGTAGTGAGCTGAGATCACGCCACTGCAATCCAGCCTGGGCAACACAGCAAGACACCATCTCAAAAAAAAAAAAAAAGAAAGAAAAAGAAAGAGAATTTGTTAAACTCTACTCTTTTTATGTGTGTTTTTCTCAACCTAGAGAGACTCTGGGCTTCTCTGGTTCAGGACCATTTTGCTTATCCTTGCCACCGCAGGATGTGTGATAAACTTGTTTAATGCATGAATAAACACACAATAAAAAGAAATTCTGAGCCTAGCAAAGCTTCTGACTCCCCGGAATAACACAGGAGCCGTTCCTAAAGGGAGATAAGACCGTTAGGTGAGACCCAGGGCCCTTCTTTTTTGACTTTACCCTAGGCCAGAACCTTAATGTCTTCCAGGCTGCTCAGAAATAATCACTTCCAAGAAAACGTTTCCCATGGGAATGAGGAAATGAATAAGATCAGAGGTTGTGCCAAAGTGCCTGGCTTCACCCCAGCAAGGTCCCACCTGACACGTGGACGGATACCTCAGGAAGTGCTAGAACCTTGCCTCTGGGGCGGTTTGAGTTTCCTCCTTCTCAGGCTCTTTTCCCAGTCACAGAGACTCGCAGAGCCAGCAGGAGGTGACTCAATTCCCTTGAACTCATTTCATCTGTCACTGGGAAGCAGCGCCACTCCTTTACCATCACAAAATGTCCCCAGCCGGGCGCGGTGGCTCAAGCCTGTAATCCCAGCACTTTAGGAGGCCGAGGCGGGTGGATCACGAGGTCAAGAGATCGAGACCATCCTGGTCAACATGGTTAAACCCCGTCTCTACTAAAAATACAAAAAATTAGCTGGGCATGGTGGTGTGTGCCTGTAATCCCAGCTACTCAGGAGGCTGAGGCAGGAGAATTG
>NW_016107418.1:2538776-2542238 GCF_001604975.1 Cebus imitator | reverse complement strand
AAAAAAAAAAAAAAAAAAAAGTCCCCAAGAGGAAGAGTTCAGAGTTTACAGGTGTGATTTGTTTTTGAGGCACTGTAGGAAAAAAACATTTCCAAATCTGGATACTATCTCTTGGCATTTTGAAACGGTAGACTTTTATCAAAAACTGCCAAAGGGACCAGGAGAATGGTGAAGTGCCTCCTGTTTTACACACAAAAATTGGGGGAGGATGCTGGAGAGAGAGGAAGAAAGGCTCCTTAATATCTGGCTAAACATTTCTGGTGAGGGCATCGGTGGGAACTTCCCACTCCAGATGTCCCCACAGAGCTGCTCCTCATCACATGAGAACCAAGGCTGACTTGACAATACCAAATAATAAATGCTTCTCCGCCCCACCTGTGACAGACACTGGCCCACAGTCTTCAGTGATGGGCCACCTTCTAGAGTCCCTCAAAGCTGGGACATGCAGAAACAGTAAAAGGACTGGGGAGAAAGAGAGCAAGAGAGAGGGCAGAAACATCATGTTTCAGCCACCCCTGTCCACCAAATTGCTCATTCCAGCCCACCCTGCTCCAATTTTCAGACTTTTTTTTTTTTTAGGACAAAGGAAGGAGACAGCCACAGAGATGACATTGTGGTGAAATTTTCCGAGAGAAAGGAGAAAAGCTAGTGTCACAGAGGAGAGTGTTTTAAGAAGAAGAGGCGGATTTGAAAGGTATCAGGAAACTTCAAATGGGATGAGATCCAAGTAAAGGCCATTACGTTTGGGATTTAGGACTTTGATGACTGCCATAGAGAGAGCAATGGATGATGAGTGCAGGGTCCTCTGACTCAAAAGCTCGGTACACATTCCCTTTTTATTAAATTCTATGGAGATTGTCATTTCTTACCTCTTGGAATACAAAAATTGGACTGCTTTTGTTTTTTTCACACTCAGAAATATTGCTATCAGATGAAAAAGTGTAGTTGCCAGTTTCTTCCCATATTCTCCGATAAACATATTGCGTTGTCAGTGGACTGGTCAAAGTCATAGCAAATGCACTAAGTAAAATGGCAGGTTCTACAAATAAAATCTTCATATTGCCTGCGGAGGTAGCTGTATTCTATAGAAGGAGAAAGTGGAGAAAAATCATCAGTCTCATCCCAGAGCCTAGATATTCAAAGATGGGGAAGTTTGAGCAATTTTGTGGAGTAAATGTTTCAACAAGCAAACTAGAGAATGGAAAAGGCAGTGCGTACTTTCTCAGAGAATAACTTTTACTTTGGAGTTGAGTGCCCTGTAGCACCTGAGGCTGCCATGCTTTCCATTTTTATGATTAGGACATTGCAGGACTCAAGCCGCCTTTGAGTCTGAAATAATAAACTGTCACCCATCTTGATTAGCCAATGATCACAGTACAGTTCCCACACTGTATATTGCCAGCGGGTTTTTCATAAGTTCAACAATGAGGTTCCTTTTGGGAAGCGACCGTTGCACAACTGTTATTGTTATTTTGCTGCCTGTTAACAACAGACAGGGAGGGGACCTTTTAAAAAGCAGCTTCCAATCGGAAGGGCCTTATTTTTAACTCACCCCACGATTACAGTCTTCCTGCCAGGCTGGGCGCAGGTCGGGCCGTGCCCGGGGCCGTCGCCTCGGATGCCCTGCACTCGCGCGCGCCCGGGTTAAAGAGCAGCCTCTGCGCTGGGGCAGCAGAGGACGCGCCGGGGACAGTACCTCGGCGGGGGCGGGGAGCCCGGGCTACGCGGCCGGCGCTGGGGTGGGGAGGGGACTTTCCCGTCGAATTCGACCAAATTACGCTTGTCCGGGAGTCTCAGGCGTATTTTAAAGCAGACCACGACAAGCACACTTCCGCGTCCCGAGTGACACCTGCACGGTTCCCGGCGCAGCCTTCGGCTCCCCCGCGGCCCTGCGGACTCGGCCTCGGCGCGGGGCGGTGGGGCGCGGGGCAGCTGCTGCTCCCACACGGTGGGCAGTCGGCCGATCGGTTCCTCTGCCGGTCGGTCCGCGGCCCGGCCAGCGCTCGGCGGTGACGCTGCAGCAGCCAGCTGGGCATCACTGCCGCCGAGGAGGCGGGGTCGGCTGCCGCCTGCGCGGTCACGGTCCCTCCCGGCTCTCCTGCGATTGGGCCCTGAGGCCGGTGCCCTGCGGCGATTGGTCTGCCCCGACGTCACTCGCCCCACGAGAGTGGCTAGTGGATCGTGCACCCTCCCTCGGAGGCCGGGAGTGGATCCTGCGCGAGCGAGCCGCCACTCTGCACCGCTGCTGCGTGCTGGGCCGCGCCGCAGGCTCAACAGCTCTGGAGTTGCAAAGCATTTCTGAACCCGAATATCGTTTCCCATACAAACACGTGAAAGATCTGTTGCAAAAGTAACGTGTTTGCGCTATAGCTCCTAGCAGAATCCCGGTCCGCCGGGCTGGTGCCCGCAGAAGAGGGGAGTGGGCGCCCGCAGAGGGTATAGGAAAGAGGGTGCTCAATGCAGAGTTAGCGGAGGGTTGGATTAAGCAACTCGTTAAATTTTCATGAACCTCCATATCTTTATCTGCCAAGTGTGGATATTAACAGTCTTACAAGGTTATATAATTAAACCCTCAGTGTGTATACACAGCATAGCCCCTGGGCATAGGGGGAGCCGTCAGTGCTCTTCAACACACTCACCAGGAACACGCTTGTAGCAACTGAATTGAGCTATTTATTACTTCTTGAAGCCAGGAGGAATGCGTGCGTGAGGACCGCGGTGGCATCTCAGTAAGAAGGTGTTAGAATTTATTATGGGCTTGTGTTATGTGGTTTTGGGAAGAGTTCAAGAAAGCAAGGCCTTACTCTGGATTGGTTGCTGTCAGGAAGTGGCGGTAATTCCATGACTGGGTATCTTAATAAGTCTTATTTAGAAGGAGTCAAGTCTAGACAGAGACTTAAGCCGTGAATAATAAAGAACCAGCAGTCACACGTATTTGTCATTTTTGTAGTTAATGCCTAAATGTTGTTTGTGTTGACAAAATTATGATGTGGTCTTGTTTTTGTCTTGATCGTGGTTACAGAATGCCCTTGTCTGACTTCGGTATTCTATGAAATTGTTTTCATTGGACAGAACACCATGGTCCGGAAAAGCTCTTAGCAACACCAAGGCCCAGCAGATAGCTCCAGGTCAGCACCTGGATGTCAGAGCTGCTTTCTCTTCCTCAGCACTCCTTAAATGACAGTTATGTCACTGAAGGTAGAGTTAAACGTCTTAGGTTTGAGTCCTGATTGCTACTTAGTAGCTGGTAACCTTGGACTTGCCACTTAATCTTACTTCTCAGCTTCTTCAAATCAGCATTTATGAAGCACTTGTTAACAGTTTCAAACAATGGAGCATAGATATTGAAAAGAAGGTATACAAACACAAATAAATGAATAAGATGCGGTTTGCAAGGAAGACATAATATTTTAAATTGCAGTAGTTTGTGCTAAGTACTAGATAATTCTAATGTTATTAGAA
>NW_016107418.1:2505749-2538229 GCF_001604975.1 Cebus imitator | reverse complement strand
CAAAAGAAGTCAATACACCATAGTTAATCATCAAATAAATTTCCCTTTATTTGGTAAGAAAAGATGGAAATATATGTAAAGAGTTAAAACAATTCCAAAACCAAGTATATGGAAACCACCAAGACCTGCCATCCCCATTTCCCCACAGCTACTGTTGCCCCTCCCGGGGACCCACTACAGTCTTCTTCCATCAAAGACTATGAGAGACGAAATAAAAAATAAAAGCTAGCGTGCAAAGAGCAGTGAGCATTCACCAGACATAATCTCTCTGGCCGTGTTTCTGAAATGTAGATCAAAAGGTGTATTCTTCGGGGAAGAGGGTCTGCAGGATTTTGAGATTTTATGTTTTCACTTAAATGATCTGGAAATTTTGATGTTAGCATATTATGAATTGTCTTGTAACCAAGCGCTGACATTTTATTTCAGTGTCTATATTTGTATTTCTGCTTATGGTCACATTGGCTCCAAGCAGCCATAACTAAATGATGTCAGACTAATGAGAAAAGAAGTGGACTAAATACATAAATGATATGCCCAAACTAAGTGAAGACCAAACAATGTCATATGCTGTTCAAGAGAAGTTTCCATAGTATTCCAATAAGAGGTATGGATGGGAGACTTAAGTCATTGTCTCACACACAAATAGACATATTGAACTCAGAAGAACACATACTGTGCTGGGCAGTGCCATGTTCAAGTGGCAAAAGCCAAAATGGAATAGAGTAGTCATGAGATTTTGTTGGTTTCAAGAAGAGGCTTGTTTACTTCTGATAAAATCGGCAAAGGAAGATGTGATGAAAAGACCTCAGTTATACCAATTACTGCTTAGTAGATGATTGTCGAAATGGCTCTGATAAGAGTAATGTGATACAACTCCCAGCACAAATTGTTGAAGGGAAATGTAATCTAATCATATGACTTTGGTCAATAAGTTTCCAAAATAGTCCTCAGTAGGTGTTATCTACTTGAGATATTCATAACCTGATGTCAGCCTTGTCTTTCTTGACCTCTGTTGCTTTGGACACTGTGAAACAGATTCCTCCTTCTGGAAATGTTTCCTCCCTTTGGGCTCCATAACCAGATTGTCTTCCTGCTACCCTGAGAGCTCCGACTCGGCTTCCTCTGTGAGCTTGCTTCTCAGACAGTGCTGTGCCTCAGGCCCTATCTCAGCTCCTACCTCTCCCAGTCAATGTCGTACCACAAATATGCTGACCATTTCCAAATCTCTTCTCTTGAACTTTTCCACCCTCTTCTCTTGAACTTGACACCCAGGACTTCCTTTTGTTTGTATTAAAACAAAAACAATAACAATAATAATAACCCAAACCACACAAAACTGTATACTTAAAATGTACAAATCAGTTACCATCTTCCTCACACATCTGATACCTTCTGATAATCTTTGTTTCAGTCAGTGGCATCACCTGTCCAGTTAACAGAGATGGAGACTTAGGACTCAGGACTCATCTCTGACTCTTTGATCATTAAATGCATTGCAAACGTTTTACATTGTTGCAGGAGCGGCCACGGGAAATGGATCTCTCAGACACTGAATACTGGAGGAAGGAGTTTATTTGGCTGGGAGCAAGGTGGCATATTTACCTAATAGCCAAGCTCGCCTAACAAAGGAAAGTTCCTTCTTTATATAGGCTTATACTTTAGATGTTACACGTGGAAGAATCTTAGGTTTATAGCTTAACATATGAAAAGGGTCTCAGTTTACAGTCTTAGGAATTACATATGAAAAGGGTTTCAGTTTACAGTCTTAGGAATTACATATGAAAAGAGTTTCAGTTTACAGTCTTAGGAATTACATATGAAAAGGGTTTCGGTTTGCAGTCTTAGGAATTACATATGAAAAGAGTTTCAGTTTACAGTCTTAGGAATTACATATGAAAAGGGCTTTGGTTTACAGTCTTAGGAATGAAAAGGGGAAGTTTACAGTCTTAGGAATGAAAAGGGGAAGTTGATCTGAGATGCCTGGGTCTCCCTCTTCAACATCATAAATAGAACCAGTATTATCTATACATTTTTTAGGTGTGTGGCTGTGAGGAAGGTAGGTAGGTCCCTGATTTAGTAGCATTCAGACTGAACAGCTCTTTTTTGGCTTGGCTAAGGTGAGGGGCTTGCTATTGGTCTATTGCTGAATGGCATTTGAAAGTTGTTGAAGAGGTGAGCAAAATGCAAAGTGATCAAGGACTTCCCTTGTAAATCAGAACTCCTGACCCTTTTTCTCTAAGGTCTCAAGTTATGACAATACTTCTAATGGCCTGGGATGGTCCTAAGAAGGCTCAGTTGTCAGAGATGTACAATAACAGCCCTCAAGGAGAAATCCACTGTGCTGGTGGTGACGTTGGTGATGGAGTTGGTGATGGTGTCTTATCCTAGGGGAGGGTCAGTGAGGAACAGGGTCAGATGATTGCATTACATTCTGATCCACCACATTAGACCCTGGGGGTCGTCAAGAGAAATGGCTGGTTAACTTTAAATGCAACTGTCTGTCACTAGAGTTGTAACCAGTAACCCAGTGTCCCGTGGTGTGGAGTACCCATTGCTACGACCCTTATGCCTGAGAGCTGAACGTCTTGTTTCCGATACCAGCCTCACCAGAGCAGTGGTTGGAACACGAGGCAGAGTGACTGGACTTCTCAGTTTCTTTTCTGCACAACGATAGTTAACAGGACTACCTTGTTTGGACTAAGTAAGCACCTGGAGGGTTTTACTTTTCAAGGAAGGAAGAACTCAGAGAATGAGAATGCACTTCTTACAAGCAGTAGGATGGAAGCTCAGATTTGATTTATCTGCGTAGTGACTTAAATTTGGCTTATTTTCTATAGCAGTAGGTAAAAGCTCCTAGAACAGGGGATGGCAATTTGTTGGTATTCAACAATGTGTGGATTTGAATCTAACTCTTGCGTAATCAGACACACCTCGTACTATCTTTGAGAAATTGTAAAGGACAACCCGGCCACCATTCTGAATTGACATTTCCCCTGCAGAAGAGTCAGTCCAATCTTTTTGTTTGTTTGTTTGTTTGTTTTTAGAGTCAGTCCAATCTTAACAGGCTTGTGAATAGCAGGAAGAGAGGCTTTAAAGTCAGTGAGTAAATTAAATTCCCATGCATATGACTTCACACTATAGCCCTTGTTTAGAAGGTTAGCCCACCTGTTTCCACCTCCAGCTCCTTACCTTTACCCCAGGCCACCATTGTTTCTCACCTGCATTGCTGCACTGTTTCCTACCTGGGCAATACGACACAATCTTCTTTGGAAAACCATCAATAGCTTCCCCACTGAATTCAGAATAACATTCAACCTCCTCGCCACGACCTGAAAGAATCGGGCCACATCTATTCTGCACCCTCGGTCAGCCAAACTCCCTTCCAAGTCAGGATTGCCACACTGCTCCTTCTCTTCCTTTAGGTGGCGGCTGAAATGTCACCTTAAAGAATTCTCTATCACACCCAAAGTAAGAAAGTGTTATTCTCTAGCTCAATAACTTCTTGTTTGATTTTTTTTTTAACACTTCACACTCTATATTGTTTTATATATTTGTATGTTTGCCTTTTTTGGTCATCTGTGCCCTGTACTATGATGAAGCTCCATGCATGCAGGGACCATGGCTGACTCTTGTATGACTGTGTCATGTCTAGAATTGGGGCTGGCATGCAGAAATCTTAGTCAAGTGGATGAAATGAGGCGGTTTTGTTCAGTACTCACAAATTATGGAATTATACACCTAATCTACCCTTGGGAGCCACAGAGAATAATTGTCTGATGTGTTTATTTTTCTAAGAAGCTGAGTTTATGACAAAAGCTCTGTCTGACTGAATCATTTAAAACACATGTGTACCAGAACATTCAGCAAACTATCATGACAAACAATATTCAAATAATAACAGAAATGGAAAAGATTTATTTGTGAAGCCAGTCTAAAATGTGTTACTCCCAAACTCATTGTAATTCTAGCTGAAATTTCATTCTCAACTAGAAAGAGGGACAAAGATGTCCAACCTCACTACTAATCAAATAAACACACACCAGGAGAACAATTAGGGTATCATCTTTCACGTTCAAAATGAGCAAATAAGCCGGGCGCGGTGGCTCAAGCCTGTAATCCCAGCACTTTGGGAGGCCGAGGCGGGTGGATCACGAGGTCAAGAGATCGAGACCATCCTGGTCAACATGGTGAAACCCCGTCTCTACTAAAAATACAAAACATTAGCTGGGCATGGTGGTGCATGCCTGTAATCCCAGCTACTCAGGAGGTTGAGGCAGGAGAATTGCCTGAACCCAGGAGGCAGAGGTTGCGGTGAGCCGAGATCGTGCCATTGCACTCCAGCCTGGGTAACAAGAGTGAAACTCCGTCCCAAAGAAAAAAAAAAAATGAGCAAATAGTTTGTTTTTAAGATAAAATTAGCTGGGCACAGTGGCCTGTGCCTATAATCCCAATTACTTGGGAGGCTGAGGCAAGAGGATCGCTTGAGGCCAGGCGTTCCAGACTAGTCTGGGAAACATAATGAGACCTCATCTCTAAAACAAAACAAAACTATATGTGTGTATATATCTACATCTATATATGTAGATATGTGAACAAATATATTCATTTGACCAGCCTGAGGTAAAATGAACAAAGTGTCATATATTCCTAGTAAAAAGTGAATTGGTATAACCTCTTTCAGAAGTATAATTTAACAGCATGCACTAAAATCATTACACATTGTCTGCTCAGCAAGTCTTACTGATGAAATAACAAACATGGTCACAGCAATTCAGCTATTTAGATTTTTATCATGTTGTCTGTAATTTGAAAAGACCCAAATATATACGAACATATAACTACAACTATATATATAAAACCACGTTCTGTGACATAGAAAAAAAGAAGAAATATAAAATATCTATCTATCTATATAGATATAAAATAATAGGGGAACAGTGCATACATATAATTGCATGTTGAGAAAGGCCATTATATTATTTTCATAGACTATTTAATTACAAGGAAAAATTTTCAAGCCATGATATTGGCTGAAAAAAGGCAACAAAAAGTATTTGGCGTAGCACATCCCAATTTAAAAATAAATAAATATACATATAAATGCATAGAAAAAAGCCTATTAAGTAATATATCAAATGTTACTAATAATAGTCTTTGAGGGATAGGATTATTAACAATATTTGTTTGCCTATTAAATAACATAGACAGAATGACTTTCTATATTGTCCACATTTTCGGCAATGAATATGTATTAATTGATAACCAGAAAAAGTTTAGCTAAAAAGAAATGAGAGAGGGAAGCAATAGAACAATTACATGTAAAGTCGTTTCTGTTTGTTAAAAAGCTTTAGGAGAAAACCAAAACCTAGACCTTCTCAAAGTTTGCTATTTTCCAAGTGCTTCTACAAGCTTTAATGTTGAATCAGCAACCACATGGCAAAGGGACCTTCTGGGACGGTCACAGGTAGCCCAAGATAAGAGGATGATGGATGTTAACTACTCACCAGCAATCGAGTCCTTTATCTAGAAAAGTAAAGTCAAGAATGGAGAAATAAGTGCTCTGAAGTGAAGGGAGGAACTGGGGGGAACGTTTGTACTGCCTGGATCAATCTATTTAAAGCCAGACTCAGAAATCAGTGAGACTCACAGCACGTGGAAATCTGCTGTGAGTCCAACCCTCTCATCCTACCCCCCAAAAAAAGAAAGCCACAGGTGAAATGACTGTGCGATCCTCTGTGGAACACATTGCTCTACCCTAGGTCTGTGCCCAGGGACTGTGAACGGGGTCCTCCCTGGAACCCAGGCCCTGCTACCGTCTGTCCACCTTCGTTTTCCTAACAGAAAGTGAAGTTTTTAAGCAGGAGTTTAAGGAGGCAGTTAAGAAACTTAAGACATTTTGAGACCGAAGAGCTTAGATTCCTGCTCATGCCACAGGAGGATAAAACATCCTCTCTAATCTTTCCACTCCTGCAACTGCTCCCATTGTTACTCAGTTTTTACTGTTGGTGTCCTCGAAGTCACTGCACTGCCCAGGGTTATGAACACAGGACAGTCACCAGCTCGGGGAGGGAAAGGCATGCCCTTGGGTATCTTTAAATGAAGGGAGATGGAATTTGTCTGGTCAGCATTCATTCCAATCCTGATCAATTTTGGTTCACTTTGTTTCTATCTCCCTGCAGCCCTGAAGATAGTAGATACTTTTGTAATATGCAAGAAACCCGTAGGTAATCAGAATGGAATCTATAAGTATTTCCTGCCATGGAGCTTGTAAGAAAAGAAAAAGGGAAAAAAGAAAAGGAAAAAAAAGGATCTGCAAGTATTCAGAACACAACTAAGCAAAAGTATCCATTTTATTTATTTATTTCATTATTTTTGAAACAAATAGAGATGAGATCTCACTATGTTGCCCAGGTTGGTTTTGAACTCCTGAGCTCAAGTGATTCTCCTGCCAGGGCCCTCTCAAAGTGTTAGGATTACAGGTGTGAACCACGACAGCTGGCTGGCTTTTCCTTAAAAAAAAATTTTCTTCCCCAAATAACCTGCTTGCCCCACAGTACTCCCTGTCTAGTGTTCCACAGGCTGCAGCTTTGTCGGATTTTCCTGAAGACCGAGAGTCAGTTTCCAGGGCTGCAGTGACAGAGGACCACAAGCTGAGTGACAGGACAGGCAGAAATGTATTCCCTCCAGTTCTGGAGGCCAGAAGACGGAAGTCAAGTGTCTCCCGGAGAGTCTAAGGGAGAATCTGTTCCATGGGCTTCTCTCAGCTTCTGGTGGCTGCTGGTGACCCCTGACATCCTCTGGCTGGTAGCATCACTCTAATTTCTGCCTCCATCATCACGGGTATTCTCTCCGTGTGTCTGGGTCTCTGGGCCCCTCTTATAAAGACACCAGTCATATTGGATTGGGGCCCACTCTAATCCAGTATGACCTCATCGTCACTAGTTATATCCCATAATGACCCTATTTTGCAAATTTTTCAAATGAGGTCACATTCTAAGATACTGGGAGTTAGGACTTCATCATGCTTTTTTGGGGACCATAATTCAACCATAGTATCCTACATCTTCTATACCTATTTTGTTTCTATTCGATGGTTTACCAAGGGTAGGGAAGCAGGAGTATGCTGCCCGGATACTGACAACAAGAGACGATTGTAAAGAATGTATAAATGTAATAAAAATGACTAAAGGATCCTCTGCTTTCCATTGTCTATTCGGGCCAGCAGTTCTAAACAATATCTGTGAATAAAATAAGCACCCCCATCAAATCTGTTTGTTGGATCTAAATAATTGCTGTGTGTGGCAGTTTAAAAATATGTCTACAAATTTTTCCATATTCTTCCCTTCCAATTCCCCTGTCTTGAATGTGGGCTGAACTTACATTTTTCTTTGGTAAGCAAAATGTTAGTTCATACTTACTATATTACAAAATTTGAATTCTATCTTTAAGTGAAAATTTAATTTTGTTAATTGTTTTAAACTAAATAAGGAATCAAGCAAACAAGCATAAAATGAAGTATAACAATAAAAATGTTTTTAGTAATTACTGGAAATAGTGTTGTTGTTTACAGCCAAGGTGGTGTGAGAAAATGATTTGGTGTGGAAACACTATGTCACTGCTTTTACAGCACTGAAACTGGAGACTCAGAATTCTCTGAGACAGTGTACGATTTCTAGTACCTAAACAAGACCACCACATTTTCTTCATCATGTCTGTTTCTGATGTCAGAGGTTTAGATCATCTAAAGACTGAAATTATATCCCTCCTTTAGCTGATGGAAAATTCACCAAAGATTTCTTGAGTACCAACTATGTGGTCAGAACACATCTGTGGACAAAACAAGCTTCTGCCTTGTCAGCGTACCTTCTAGGGAAGGGAGACGGAAAACCAAGAGGTTAGAAGTAGCTGGGCAGGTGGCTCACACCTGTAATCCCAGGGACTTGGGAGGCTGAAATGGGAGGACTGCTTGAGGCCAGGAGTTCGACACCAGCCTGGGCAACATAGTGAGATCCTGTCTCTTAAGAAAAAAAAAAGGTTAGGGGAAAAATAGTCAAAAAAGGACTGAAGGATGGGCATGCTGGGGTGGGGTGGAGGGGGCAGGTTGTAGGATTATGCAGTTGACTAAAGCAGCTCTCACTGAGGAGGGAGACTTGAGGAAGACTTGCAGGAAGCCAGCCAGTTTGCCATGCAGATAGCTGGGAAAGCATTCCAGGAAACAGACCAGAAGGCATGGCCTGTGTGGATGTGTACCTGGCATGCCGGAGGAAAGGCAAGGAAACCAACGCGAGCAGGAAGGAGGGGGAGAAGCTACCTAGGAAGAGGGCATACGCTTGGATGAGGCAGCTCTGTTCTATGGGGGAGTGCCTGTAGGCCAACTCAACTAAGAGCCCTCAAGGCCCACACTCACAGCAGCTAGGAAATGAGGCTTCAGCCCTGAAAAGGCTCAGGGCACCACTCCCAGCATCTCCTACAGAGTTGGATTTATAGGAGTCATTCCA
The DNA here is from genome assembly GCF_001604975.1 of Cebus imitator. Taxonomy (NCBI): domain Eukaryota; kingdom Metazoa; phylum Chordata; class Mammalia; order Primates; family Cebidae; genus Cebus; species Cebus imitator. Next base: position 2,529,731 of record NW_016107418.1, on the reverse strand, counting down.
TTTGGCTAGGGAATTAAAGGGGTGTCCCCTTTTGGAAGAGAAATTATATTTAAGAGGGAAGCTGGGTGCAGTGGCTCATGTCTGTAATCCTAGCACTTTGGGAGGCCAAGGCAGGCAGAGTGTTTGAGCCTAGGAGTTCGAGACCAGCCTGGGGTAACATGGTGGAGCCAGATCTCTAAAAAAAAGAAAAAATTAGCCAGGTATGGTGGCAGGTGCCTGTAGTCCCAGTTACTTGCAGGGCTGAGGTGGGAGGATCACCTGAGCCCAGGGAGGTCAAGGCTGCATCTCAAGGCTGAGTTGAGATCGCACCACTGGACTTCAGCCTGGGTGTCAGAGTGAGATCCTGTCTCAAAAAAAAAAAAAAAAAAAAAGAGGTCACCTTCTTCCTCATCTGTATCCTGTAATTTCTTGCACAGCCTATTCATTATCCTTAACTCAACTGTTTAATTATTCCACACATTTCCTGGGAGTGGAGGGTATGCCCTGGGGAAAGCTGTTGATGGGTGTGGAGTTAAGATCCCTTGGGGTCCCTGCCCCTAGCTCAGGGCTATGCTGACCACTCTGGGCCCTGCATTTAATATGCTTCAGTTTCTACTCTCATTGTCATTGCCTTTTCTGTAGCCTCCTTTAATTAAAAAAAAAAATTTTTTTTAGAGGCAAGGTCTCTCACTCTGTCGTGGTATGAACATGACTTACTGCGGCCTTGACATTCCAGGCTCAAACAATTCTCCCACCTCAGCTTCCCCAGTGGCTGGGACTATAGGCACATGGCACCACCATGCCCAATTTGTGTATTTTTTGTAAAGATAGGGGTCTCACCATCTTGCCCAGGCTGGCCTCGAACTCCTAGACTCAAGCAATCCCCCCACCTTGGCCTCCGAAGGTGCTGGGATTACAGGGGTCAGCAACCTTGCCCAGCCTGTGGCCTCCTTTTCTTACTACAGATCAATTCTGCTTTGGAATTCAGTGTTCTTGCTTAACCTTGCCCCCCACCCACCTCTCCTTCTACTTTTACCTGGTATAGATTATCAATCCCATATACCAGACTTGCCGAGTGGGAAAGTACAGTTCTCCAGTGAATTAACCGCTGTTTGCCAGGAATTTTGGCTTTGAGGAAAAAGTAAATTCGAACACTTCTAATAACTCGTACAACTCCAAAACATTATGGTAAGTCCTGAAAATGACACTTGGTAATGTACATGCAGTTATGACTGAATTGCTCCCCAAAATGCACTGGTTTTAGAGCTTACCTCAAATGTGACAGAAAAACATGGAGAAGGGCCTTTAAAGAGGTGACTAAGATTAAATGAGGTCTTTAGAGTGGGTCCTAATTCAAAAGGACTGGGTGTCCTTATAAGAGGAGGAAGGCAGGCTGGCACGGTGGCTCACGCCTGTAATCCCAGCATTTTGGGAAGCCAAGGCACGTTGATCACTTGAGGTCAGGAGTTCGAGACCAGCCTGGCCAACCTATAGTGAAACCCCATTTCTACTAAAAATACAAAAATTAGCCAGGAGTAGTAACATGCACCTGCTTTCCCAGCTACTTGGGAGGCTGAGGTGCAAGAATCTCTTGAACCTGGGAGGTGGAGGTTGCAGTGAGCCGAGATTATGCCATTGCACTCCAGCCTGGACAACAGAGCAAGACTCTGTCTCAAAAAAAAAGGAAGCGACACCAGGGGCTGGTGTGCACAGAGGGAAAGGACACAGCAAGAAGAGACATCCTGGCAAGTCAAACTAGACATTTGCAAACCTCAGCAGAAATCAAACCTACTGACACCTTGACCTTGAACTTCCAGCCTCCAAAGGGCCATCATGGCCCCAGAGCTCCCTGGAGGCCCACTGAGACCTGGTTATCGCTGCTTCTTCTGTGAACTTCACTCCTCTCAGGCGTCTGCCCAGGGCCTCCTCAGTGCTCTTCCTGTGCCCGTATCTCTATTTTGGAGTGGGCTTCCTGAGAACCAGACCGATGACACGCTCTCTACCTTTCCATATTTCTCTTCTGGGAAAGAACACTTTGGCAGCATATCAAGAAGGTGATTCTTACAACAACAGCTTCTTCAAAGTACAAAGTTTTAAGAGTGACCCATACTGGAGGGCATTTGGGTGGAGGTAAAGGAGTCTGAATAGATGTTTTCATAGGGTCTTTTTATAGGACTTGCCTGCTCTAACTCATTGTCACCTGATAGTTCTTCCTTAAACAGTCAGAAGGCTTAGAGGCACAAATAAAAGCAAAAATTACATATCATGCGCCCAATTCTGTTGTTCTCAGGCCAAATTTTGCTTCTTTCCCAAACTTCCAGAGGCCCCAAACAGTTTCACTTTCAACCCACTTAACCTTCTTGTACAAACTAAGAAAAGATTTGGGGTCATCACAATTTTCATTTCATTGCAGCAGTGAAAATAACAATTGGACTGAATTTCTTTCTTTTTCTATTTTTCTTATAGACAAAGTCTTGCATTGTTGCTCAGGCTGGTCTCAAACTCCTGGACGTGAGCGATCCTCCTGCCTCAGCTTTCCAAAGTGTAGGGATTACAGGCATGAGCCAAGGGAGTGAATTTCATTGAGAATTTACTCTTTTGAGCATCTATTCTCTGCAGGCTACAGAAAAGGTAAATGAAAAATCCTTACCCTAAAGTGGTTGCAAAGTAGATACAGAGGTGAATTATATTAGACAGAAACCTGTCATTGTTACTGGAGACATGCTCAGAGGAAGGCCATTGGCCATTTTAGAGAGGACCTGATGATGGCAGCCTTGCTTCTGAAAATCAAAGTGAAGTCTGGGTTTTGTGACCCATAGTAACCTCAGCCATGGGAATCTCTCATGGTTGACATCAGACCTGTGATCACTTCTTCTCCCTCTGCAAGACTTAGCCTTGAGCGAAATGTAGGAGAGGCTGAACCTGCCTTGGTGTGAGGTTTCCCACACCAACCTTGGTGTGGACTGTGCTTTGGAAACCTCTTACAAACCTCTTGGAAAAAGGCTTTTGAACTCTTTGGAAACAGATGTGGAGTAAACATAAAGGTTATGTTTGCGATATTCATACAAAAAGAAATAACATGGCCAGGCACGGTGGCTCATGCCTGTAATCCCATCACTTTGGGAGGCCGAGGCGGGAAGATGACGAGGTCAGGAGTTCGAGATCAGCCTGGCCAACATGGTGAAACCCCATCTCTACTAAAAATACAAAAGTAAGCTGGGCATGGTGGTGGGCGCCTGTAATCCCAGCTACTCTGGAGGCTGAAGTAGAATTGTTTGAACCTGGGAGGCAGGGTTGCAGTGAGCCGAGATCGCACCACTGTACCCAGCCTGGGTGACAGGGCAAGACTCAGTCTCAAAAAAATAAAGAAACAAAACAAAAAAAAGAAAAATAACACAGTTTCCAGTTGTTTTGTTTGTACCAGCAAGTGCTGTTATTTACAGCACCTGTAACCTCAACAAAATGTTAGTATATTTATGTCTGTCTTGTTTCCTGTCAGAGCCTTATGCCTTTACAAAAAATCACATTGAGCCAAGTGTGTAACTTAGGTAATGAGTACAGGAAGTTCTCAAAGATTTAGAAGAAAACCTCTTCAAAACCACATAGAGGAAAAACAAGATTTAGCTGCAAAATCCATCTCCTGCCTTCTGTCAGCTCCTATGGGAACCACAGCTCAGCTGCATACATTGTGTCTCTTCTCTGGGAGTGTCTTCTACAGTGAAACGTCAAGGGAGAATTAAGCATCAGGTAGATTGATATGAAGTCTAACGCAAGGCCATATCTTGTACTTGGTATGGATTTTGAGATGGTTCTGAAGCCAAAACTCTGGAGGCCATCACTGGTCAATGTCAGTTTGCATGAACCTACCATCACTTTCTCTGGTTTTTGTCAAAAGTTAAGGCTTCAGGGTGTGGGGATGTTCTAGAAGTCCACTGGGGCTTCTTACTGGCACTAGGGGTGATTTGGGCTGAGTTGGGCTACATGCTCTGAATCAACTTAAAACTTAAGGAGATCCCACAGAGACTGTAACAGAGACTATAAATTATCCTTTCTCGTTAGGATTCCCTAAGGTAACTACAGTTTTGGCATGGGATTTAAAGTATGAACTAGATGTTTCAGCAAACTCCAAGACTGGCTGATTGGTTATGTATTAGCAGGTTCGGAACCCTCCTTGGGCATGCTGCATTAACTTAGATGCCTTTAATCCACTTGCACTGCTTTAGAAGTCAATACAAGCCTTCCCTTGTATTCCCTAGGTAGCGTCTGGATCTTTGTAATGTACTCAACATAGACCTTTGACGATTTTTATACTCTGTTGAAAATAATGTCTAAATACATTCTTTTTTCATGACTTACATTTGTTTGTATATCCTCTGTTATTAAAAATTTTCTTTCTTTTTTTCTTTTCGAGATGGCATTTCACTCTTGTTGCCCAGGCTGGAGTGCAATGGCGAGATCTCAGCCACTATAGCCTCCGACTCCTGGATTCGAGAGATTCTCCTGCCTCAGCCTCCTGAGTAGCTGGGATTACAGACACCTGCCACCACACATGGCTAATTTTTTGTATTTTCAGTAGAGACAGGGTTTCACCATGTTGGCCAGGCTGGTCTCGAACTCCTGACCTCAGGTGATCCACCTGCCTCAGCCTCCCAAAGTGCTGGGATTACAGGCATGAGCCACCGCAAATGGCCTATTTTCTTTCTTTAAAAAAAAATTTATTCATTTGAAAGTCATTCAAGAAGTTATTTTAATTTTTTTGGAAGGTGGATACATTTTAACATCTAAAGGATAGTAGGATTTTTTGCACTTTGTAGTAAATTCTGTGAGAAGAAATGAGTGCAAACCATTCAGTCAATGATGCCTAGTGAAAACAGAGACCAGGCACAGGGGCTCACACCTGTAATCCCCGCACTTTGGGAGGCCAAGGCTGGAGGATCACTTGAAGCCAGGAGTTCTGAGACCAGCTGGACACATAACAAGCTCTTGTCTGTACAAAACATTTTTTAAAAAATGAGCCTGGCATGGTGGCATGCACCTGTAATCCCAGTGACTTGGAAGGCTGAGGCAGGAGGACTGCTTGAGCCCAAAAGCTCAAGGTTGTAGTGAGCTGTGATTGTGCCACTGCACTCCACCTTGGGTGAAGGAGCTCATCAATTGACATTGATATCCCTATGCTATAGCTTTCTTTGAAATTTACAATTTCATGTAACATACACACATGCCCATCAGTTTATATGTTTCCACATACGCAATATTAACACTACATCTTTGTATATATACATATACACATATTTAATAATTACATCTTTTTTTTTTTTTTTTTTTTTTTTTGAGACGGAGTTTCGCTCTTGTTACCCAGGCTGGAGTGCAATGGTGCGATCTCGGCTCACCGCAACCTCCGCCTCCTGGGTTCAGGCAATTCTCCTGCCTCAGCCTCCTGAGTAGCTGGGCTTACAGGCACGTGCCACCATGCCCAGCTAATTTTTTGTATTTTTAGTAGAGACGGGGTTTCACCATGTTGACCAGGATGGTCTCGATCTCTTGACCTCGTGATCCACCCGCCTCGGCCTCCCAAAGTGCTGGGATTACAGGCTTGAGCCACCGCGCCCGGCCTACATCTTTTATATATACATATTTATCTGGTTCTACATGTGTATTTATATAATGTCTATTTATATTTATAAAATCAAATGATGATTGGGAATACTTTTTTTTTTCGTTTGTAGAGAGGGGGTCTCGCTCCATTACCCAGGCTTGTCTTGAATTCCTGGCCTCAAGTGATCCTCCCGCCTGGCCTTCTCAAAGTGCTGGGATTACAAGCGTGAACCATTGCACCTGGCAAGACATCTTTTATTGTTGAATTTGAAATGATCAGTTTCATTAATTGCTAATTTTAAGCTACATCAGAAAAACTGGATAACTATTTGTGTGAGCTCCTTGGGACAATCACTTCTCCAAAATCCACTTCTGCCCTTAGATCTTGGGATTTTTTTAACCATCCCAGAATAGGGATATCTATCCTGTTTGAGAGGAGAAGCTACCTTTCACTTTCTAAAGCCTTGTGCACTCTCAAAGTAAAATGAGAGAGGTGATAGAGAAAATCCTGAAGTGCTTGAGATCTCTGACAGTGATGCCACCTCCTAGCTGGGAATCTGCAAACTGAGTGGAAAGTAAAAGGGGAAAGGGGTGCAGCTGTGACGGCACCCACCTTTCACCAGGGCCAGCGTTCGCCAGGGGGCTGGGCTACATCTTGGGCATGCAGTGGTGTACCTGGACTATCTAACACCACGTGTCTTCTATACACAAAATTATTCCCACTACTCATGTAATAATCAGTAATAATCATTATTCTTTCAATTAAAAAGGATATGTTTTAATTTTAGAGATATTATGTAAGTTTTATAAAATATTACAAGTATAAACTAAAATTGGAATTACCAAACAAAAAAATCACACTTCACAGGTGACATTCAGTTTCACTCTTTTACATTTTAAGCATACAAAAAAAATTCCAGCTGGGCAAGGTGGCTCATGCCTGTAATGCCAGCACTTTGGGAGGTCGAGGTGGGAGGATTGCTTGAGGCCAGGAGTTCAAGGCCAGACTTGACTGCATAGTGAGATCCTATCTCTACACTTTTCTTTTCTTCTAAAGCCAGGCATCCCAGATACTTAGGAGGCTGAGGTGGGAGAATCACTTCAGCTCAGGAGGTTAAGGCTGCAGTGAGTTATGATCCTGTCACTGCACTCCAGCCGGGGTGACAGAGTGAAACTCTGTTTCAAAAAAAGGAAAAATTTCCAACTATATTAGGGCTCTCTAGAGGGACAGAACTAATAGGATATGGGAGTTTATTAAGAAGTATTGACTCACACAATCACAAGGTGAAGGTGAGGTCCCACAATAGGCTGTCGGCAAGCTGAGGAGAAGCATGAAAGCCAGTCCAAGTCCCAAAGCTGAAGAACTTGGAGTCTGATGTTCAAGGGTAGGAAGCAGCCAGCACGGGAGAAAGATGTAGGCTTGGAGAATAAGCCAGGCTAGTCCTTCCACGTTCTTCTGCCTGCTTTTATTCTGGTGCACTGGCAGCTGATTAGATGGTGCCCACCCAGATGAAGGGTGGGCCTGCCTTTCCCAGCCCACTGACTCACATGTTAATCTCCTTTGGCAACACCCTCACAGACATACCCAGGATCAATACTTTGCATCCTTCAATCCAATCAAGTTGACACTCAGTATTCACCATCACACAAGTCATCGCGTAAAATGACAAAATCGAAGTATTGCAAGTTCTGCTTCATCTTTACAATCACTGTGCTCTCCTCAGTTATTTCAAATCCGCCTTAGTCTCACTCTGTGGTCCAGGCTTGAGTGCAGAGGCACCATCTTGGCCCGCTGCAACCTCTGCCTCCTGGGTTCAAGCGATTCTCATGTCTCAGCCTCTTGAGTAGCTGGGATTGCAGGCACCTGCTATCATGCCTAGCTACTTTTTGTATTTTTAGTAGAGACAGGGTTTCGCCATGTTGGCCAGGCTGGTTTCGAACTCCTGACCTCAAGTAATTCACCTGCCTCAGCTTCTTAAAGTGCTGGGATTATAGGCGTAAGCCACTGAGCCCAGCCTTTTAAACACAGTAGCAGAGGGTGGTACCACAGGGTTGGAGCCAGGTAATGGGCCCGAAGCAAAATTGAGTGCCTCCAAAGTGCTATCAATTTATTCTCAAAACACCTTCCTGTGGATGAGTTCTGGTAAGCCAGAATCACTGAGAATTCTCCAGAGTTACTTCTGTATGCATAAGATGATGATTATGAGAGAATAAGTAATTCAAGTGTGTTAATTGGAAACTTACATATATACTAGTAAAACTCACCAATAACTGCAGCAATTGTTTAGAACACACGCCGCAAAAAGATTTCTCAGGAAGGTGCATTTGTATTTTGTGTAGAATCTCTAGTATCATTGGTTTTAAGATTTTCTTTTTTTGTCTCTACTTGTGATGCATCCCCTGTTGCCTAGCACAGCTCGCTCTCCCACTCCTCACTCTCTTCATAAGGGAGTGGGAATCTGGACTTGGAAGATATGGACTAGTGTTGGTGTATGACCTTGAGAAATTGACCAATATTGTGGTTGCTGACTTATTAGTAAAGTGGAAACGATGACACTTCTCTGCTGACCTCACATAGCTGTTACCGAGATTCCAGAACTGTGGGCCTGAAACATGATATACATAGGCTAATCTGTTCGCGGAGCCCATGACATTGCAGTTTGCCACAGTAAGAGCCTCTCAGGCTCATCTTGGGCATCCAGGGTGCACCTGCTGCTTCTGTCACCTGTCTCCTGACTGGCTCCTCTGTCCACTTTCTGAACAGTGTGGGCATTTCCCCAGCTTCTTGCATTGGCGCTGGGCTCCTCTCACTTCCCTCTTTTCTGTCCCTTTTCCTCCTTTCTCTCTCTGCTGAGCTTACCCACTTTCTGCTTTTACTAATTAGCCCAACAAGAGCTCCCAAATCCACCTCTCCCTTAAATGCCAGGCCAGCATTTCCAACAGACTGCTGTCTTCTGTCAGTCCGATGAACACATTCAAAAATGGAAACTTCTGTCTCTTTCCCTCGCTTCACAGCAGCATTTCAGGAACCCAAACCTGAAACTTCAGAGTCTGCACCACACGCTCTTTTTATTAGTCTTTACACTCAAACAGAAATGAACCCGAGTGGGCAGAGGGGACAGCTGTGGAGGGGCCGTGGGGTCAGCTGACTGGAGTCAGATCCTGGCTATACCACGTCTGGCCTTGGGAAAGTGTTTTAATGTCTGAATCCTAGACTTTTTATTTGTTTGTTTGTTTATTTAAATAGGCAGGGTCTCACTCTGTCACCCAGGCTCAGGCTGGAGTGCAGGGGTGCAATCTTGGCTCATTGCAGCCTTGGCCTCCCAGGCTTAAGCGATCCTCCGGCCTCAGCCTCCTGAGTAGCTGGAACTACTGGTGCACACCACTATGCCCAGCTAATTTTTGTATTTTTTTTGTAGAGAAGGAATTTTGCCATGTTGCCCTGGCTGGTCTTGAACTCCTATGCTCAAGCAATCCTCCAGCCTCAGCCTCCCAAAGTGCTGAAATTATAGGTGTGACCGACTGCACCCAGCCTTAAAAGTGAGTTTTAACTAGTATTTTTCCATCTCCTACCTGAAAAACAGTCACAGAGATAATAATTTATTTTTCCTGTTAAGTCCTTTTCCTTTAAGGGTTATCGAATATTTTTTTCAATTATTTTTTAAAATCGTGGTAGATCACACATAGCAAAGTATCGTCTCAAGCATTTTTTTAAGTGGACACGTTAGTGCCATTGAATACACTCACATTCTTGGGCAACCATCACCACCTGTCTCCAGAACTTTGTGTTTCCCCATACAGAAACTCTACCCATGAAGAAGCTCCCTATTCTCTCCTCCCCAAAGCTCCTGGCAACCACCATTCTACTTTCCGTATATGTGAAGTTGACCACCCTAGGTACCTCATATAAGGGGAACCATACGGTATTGTCCTTTTGTGACTGGCTTATTACACTTAGCATAATGTCTCCAAGGTTCATTCGTGTTGTAGCATGTCAGAACTCCTTTTTTTTTTTTTTTTTAGATGGAGTTTCGCTCTTGTCGCCCAGGTTGGAGTGCAATGGTGTGATCTCAGCTCACCGCAACCCCTGCCTCCTGGGTTCAGGTGATTCTCCTGCCTCAGCCTCCTGAGTAGCTGGGATTATAGGTGCCCACCAGCATATCCCACTAATTTTTGTATTTTTAGTAGAGATGGGGTTTCACCATGTTGGCCAGGCTGGTCTCAAACTCCTGATCTCAGGTCATCCGCCCGCCTTGGCCTCCCAAGGTGCTGCGATTACAGGCATGAGCCACCACACCTGGCCAAAATTTCCTTCCTTTTTAAGGCTGAATCATGTTCCGTTGTACGGATAGACTACATTTGGCTTCTCCACTCATCCTGTCAGGCACTTGGGTTGTTTCCACCTCTTGGCTATTGTGAGTAATGCTGCTAGGAACATGAGTGTGCAAATATCTCTTCCAGTCCCTGCTTTCAAGTCTTTTGGATGTATACCCAGAAGTGGAATTTCTGTATCATATGGTAATTTTATATTTAACTTTTTGAGGAACTGCCATACTGATTTCCGTAGGGGCCGCACTATTTTACATTCACACTAAATGTACAAGGGTTCTACTTCCTCCTCATCTTACACTTCTGTTTTTTAAAATAACATTTTTTAAAATATGAGAAATTAACTAGGGTTAGTCAGTGCTTCTCTAAATGTATTCTGAAGATTACTCTTCAGAATCATCTGGTGGGGTGCTTATAAAAATGTAGACTCCTAACCCTACCTCAGACCAAGTAGAACCTCTGAGACTGGGGTCACAAAGTGTGGCTCTGTGTGTGTGTGTGTGTGTGTGTGTGTGTCCGTGTGTGTGTGTGATACAGGGTCTCACTCTGTTGCCCAGGCTGGAGTGTAGTGGTGCCATGATGGCTCACTGTAGCCTCCAACTCCTGGGTGCAAACGATTCTCCTGCCTCTGCCTCCTGAGTAGCTGGGACTATAGGTGTGTGCCACCATGCCCAGCTAATTTTTAAATTTTTCTGTAGAGATTGGGTCTCACTATGTTGCCCAGGCTGATCTCGAATCCTGGCTTCAAGTGATCCTCCTGCCTTGGTTTCCCAAAGTGCTGGGATTACAGGCGTGAGCCACTGTGCACGTCCTGAAGTGTGCTTTTAAACAAGCTCCTACAGGCACTGCCTCCTCTACCCACAGGCAGGCCTCCTGCAGGTGGGGTTCTGGACATGATTAACTGAGGGGCAGAGGGATAGGAAGGGGAGAGGAACTTCCTGCCCCTCTGAAGCTCCAGCACATAGAAGAATTCAAGCCCCAGCCATCAGGATAATCTCATGCAGTCAAAAGACCATAGAAATTAAAGATTGTGAATGTCCATATTGTTTTTTCAAGCTTTCAATCTTTTCAGTCATGATCTACCAAAAAAATCAAATCGAGGTCTGGAAACATGACATTTTTAGCTGAGGAAATGCTCTTGATCAAAAACCAGATTTTGACTGGCGATACTCAAGTGAAATACCCCATTATCAGCTTCCGACAGATCTCAGCAGAGCCATTCTCAGGCATTAGGGAAGCAATCTCCATGAGGGCCACTTCCCCGGCCACAGCGCCTACTGTGAGATGAGTCATGCCTTTTGTCTTGTGCCTGGAATTTGGGGATGTTTATGAAAAGTTGATGTAAATACTAGTCATAATTCCTCTCTTCACAGATTCTTTATTTCAGAAAATGGGTATTTCATCACGTACAAAAGTCATATCACTTCCAGCCCCACTGCCATCTGAAAATGCTCTTTCTACCGTTTTACTAGGGATTATTTAAAGGCTGTTGGAAACCCTCCAGAGAACACAGTTTCTGGGATGCCACCAGTAATACTGAAACATACATTCGCATCAACTGTACTGTAGAGAAAAAGGCATCTTTTTCCTTCCCATCATGGCTGAGGTCTTTATGTGAAAAAAAGGGCAGATTCGTAAGAGAAAATCATGCAAGTGTATTTGATATAAGTTTTACATGATGCAGGAGACTTTATAAGGAAACACCCAAAGAAACCGGTAGACCCTGTGTTTTTTTCGTGTTCATTTTGATAAGAAGTAGATGGTGGTGGAGAAGCACAATTGAATAAAAAACTATGGTCTGGTGGTAACACAGTGTGTGGAGCTCGCAGGGCCTGTTTACACTCCTCTCTGTGGTCCTGTGTCTTCAGAGATAAGGATGTTTCTTTGCCTGGGTGGAGGGAGGGCACCTCTTGAATAACGGTCTTAGGTCTGCCTTCAGTGGAAGGTTCGGAGGCTCTTTTCCTGGTGCTGTGGGCTGCTTCAGGGGAGAAGAGCGAGAGGAAGATGAGAAGGACCTTCCTGTTGCTGCTGCCTCCAATGCCAAGGTGCCATGTTTTGGGGTAGTGTGTTTTGAACCCCATCAATACCAATTTTATCTTTTGAGGGCTGAGAGGAGATTCTTGAGATTAAGAAGTAAGTGCTAATGAAAGGCAAAGTATACTTCTATTTGACAGGTTCACGCTCTGTGGCCCAAACTGGAGTGCAGTGGTGCGATCACAGCTCACTACAGCCTCGGTCTCCCAGGCTCAGGTGATCCTCCCATCTCAGCCTCCCAAGTGACTGGGAATACAGGCATGTGCCACTATGCTCAGCTAATTTTTAATTTTTTTTTTTTTTTTTTTTTTTTGTAGAGATGAGGTCTTTCTATGTTGCCCAGACTGGTCTCTAACTCCTGGGCTCAAGCAATGCCCCCAGCCTCAGTCTCCCAAAGTGCTGGGATTACAGACTAAGCCACCGTGCCCCACCCCAAAGGATTTATTTAAATGCAGCCTCCATGAGTTTGAGTACAACATCTATGTACTTGCTTCCTTTAAATTCCCAAAGCAGATGAGATGGAATTGATACATACATCATGATGACATTTCCCACAGCACAATAAAACTTAAACTTCAAAGTAAACCACTCTGCTATTGAACGTTAGCATTTTAAGGTAAAGCATGATGGTTCATACCTTTTAAAAATAGAGAGTGGGTCACATCAGCTTTCTCCCCCGGTGCCATCTCAGCATTCTACTGACTCCCTCAGACACAGGCAGTAGACCAGCCCAGATGAATGTACTCAAGCAGGACATACTCCAGACTTCCCAGCTAGTCTCAAACAAAACAGAGCAGAACAAAACCACAACATCCCATGGAATTCCTGTCAACAGACATAATGTTATGTAAATGGCCATCTAACCTATGTGGTACTTGGCCAATCGTTATAGGAAAGGGGTTCTGATCCAGACCCCAAGAGAGGGTTCTTGCATCTCATGCAAGAAAGAATTCTTGCATGTGAGTCCTCAGAGTAAAATAAAGCAAGTTTATTAGGAAAGTAAAGGAATGAAGGAATGGCTACTCCATAGACAGAGCATCCCTGAGGGCTGCTGGTCGCCCATTTTTATGGTGATTTCTTAATGATATGCTAATAAAGGGGTGGATTATTCATGCCTTTCTTTTCCAGACCATATAGGGTAACTTCCTGATGTAGCCTTGGCATTTGTAGACTGTCACAGCACTGGTGGGAGTGTAGCAGTGAGGACGACCAGAGGTCACTCTCATGGCCATCTTGGTTTTGGTGGATTTTAGCTGGCCTCTTTATTGCAACCTGTTTTATCAGCAAGGTCCTTATGACCTATACTTTGTGCTGACCTGCTGTCTCATCCTGTGACTTAGAATGCCTTCACCATCTGGGAATGCAGCCCAGTAGGTTTCAGCCGTCTTAGCCGGCTCCTATTCAGGATGGAGTTGCTCTGGTTCACAGGCGTCTGACAGAATGGTGATGGGGAAAGAAAAGACAGTTAGAAATAAAATGATCAATTTATGTAGAAACCCAGTGCCTATAGACAGCATCCTCTTTTTGGGAAAAGCCTGGGGACAGGGGTGCGTCAATGCCGTAAACATTTCCCTCTTGTTTTTCTTCCCATATTTCTGGTCCTGCCTGCTGCTTTATTTCACAAGAATCCATTACAGGTATGGATCGACTTACGACCTATGCAACTTACGACCATTCGACTTTACGACCACAATCGCTAACCACGACTGCTCCGTGTCTGGCAGCGCAAACGTTGCCCAGCTGGGTGTACGACAGTGCGGACCAGCTTCCGGCAGCACTACCATCTCCACGTGCATACAGCCTACTCAACTTACGACCAAATCGTGTTACGACAGGTCTGTTGGAACCAATCGTGGTCGTAAGTCGAGCACTAGTTATAGTTAAATTTTGTCACTAATGAAAGGTCATTTTGTGCTGGTGGTCTGGCATGGAGCATGTCAGGGACTGTGGGCATCCAGTGAGTCAAAGTTCAAGGCAAAATTGATAGTCTGGGAGAAATAAGTATACTGTTTATGGAAGTAAGCATTTAAAACTGATTTTTTTAAATGTACTTTTAGTAGCTACAGGGACATACTGAAATGAACTTATCCTTTTTAAGTACAGTTTCATTCATATACACACATTGTTTTATAAAGGCTTGGAGGAAGATGAATTAATACTTGGGCGGTTGGTGCTAATTTGACTGTTAAAGAGAGATAAGGCAGGCTGGAAAGAGCCTGGATTGCCCTTTGTTCTGTTCAATAGAGGGCAGTAGCAATGACTTCGCTCACAGAGGTCTAAAACTCTGGAGAATAAGATCTCTCAGATTTTAATGTGGCTGCATATCACCTGGGGACATTGTCAATTGCAGGTTCTCATTTAGCAGGTCAGGGTGGGGCCTGAGATTCTGCATTGCAAACAAGCTCACAGGCATCGCTGCTATTGCTTGGTGGAAGGACCACACTTTGCACTGTGCTGTCTGGGTGTAGCATTGCTGAACAAGTTGAATTTGCGCCTCATTAAAATGACACTTGTGCCAAGAAGCAAACAGGTGCTTTGCATCCTCTTAGAGCTGTTAACCTGCTTGGCTCTCTTATCAGTCAGTTGGAGTCCTTGTTTGTTTTCAGATTTAAAGTGTACTTTACACTTTCCAGTGGGGTTGCAGAGTGCAGATAAGGCTTGGGTGGATGATGATTCAACAGCTTCTCAGACACATTTTGTTTTTCAAATGGAGTCTCACTCTATTGCCCAGGATGGAGTGCAATGCCACGATCTCGGCTCACTGCAACCTCTGCATCCCAGGTTCAAGCAATTCTCCCGTCTCAGCTTCCCAAGTGCCGGGATTACAGGTGGTGCCGCCATGCCAGGCTAATTTTTGTATTTTTAAAAGAGACGGGGTTTCACCATATTGGTCACGCTGGTCTCGAACCCATGACCTCAGGTGATCCACCTGCCTCGGCCTCCCAAAATGCTGGGATTACAGGCATGAGCCACGGTGCCCCGCCAGTGTTCCCATTTTATAGAGAAACCCAGTCCCTACAGACAGAATCATCTTTTTGGGAAAAGGCCAGGGGTCCGTCAATGCCATAAACATTTCCCTCTCATTTTTCCTCCCATATTTCTGGTCCTGCCTGATACTTTATTTCCCAAGAAGCATTAGTTAAATTTTGTCATGAATGAAAGGTCATTTTGTGCCAGTGGCTTGGCCTGGAGAACACCAGGGACTGTGGGTACTCAAGAGTCAGAGATCAAGGCCAAAACCATGAGGTCCCATGTAGAGAGGTAACCAAATCTCAAGATCTGCCAGGGCTGAGCGTTCATCTTTGCATAAGATTACTTTCTTTATTACTGGATGTTCCTAAAGAGCCACAGGACTGTGAGCAAAATAGTCTCGAATATTTTCTCCTCCTAAAATTCAAATATACCACCCTTTCTGTGACCTCAGGAGCCACAGGTATCTGGCAACTTCAGGATTCAGCTGCAAGTTCTTAAACTGGTAACAGTGTTGTACCTGAGCGAGTCAAGGAATGCGCCACACTCTGAGGATGAATCATGAGTCCTTTAAGCCACCTACCAAGAGTGGCTAACGCCCAAAATTCTCTCAGCCCGAAGAAAAAGCTCGGTGGTCTTTTATCCACTAGTTTTAAGAGGAAGGGGGGACCTAGCTGAAACGAAGTTTTCACAAAGGCAGAGTAAGCAAAAAGTTAAAAAGAAAAACTGATACATAAGAAATAAAACAGTGCCAGTGTGAGCACAGCTGTCATGAAAGACATACAACCTACAGATAAGGGGGCTCTGGGCGTCCCCTGCAGCTGCATTCCCAGGCTCTGCTGGTACCACTGTACTCGGCCTCTTATCAACAAAGGCATTTCTGGGTGCCCAGAGTCAGTCTGCCCGTGCTTTATACTATAGTTACATACTGAATGGGGAGAAGGTTACTAAAATACAGAAGCCAAGATGGCATCTGTTTAGCTCAAAAAGGCTAACACAAAGCCTGCGCAGCTCTTAGTCAGGAAAAGGAGAGTTCGTTTTAGCTAGCAAAAAGCAGGGTATCACAACAGCATGGTAGGTTTCTGTTGTCCTCAACTTTGTAGTCCTTGGCCACTCACTGCCCGCTCCATCCAGCCCTTTCCCCATGTGCCCCTATACCTACTAAAACATTACTAATGTGAAAAGATAAATTGAGGCACTTTAAAATCTTTTTTTTTTTTTTTCTTCTTTTTTTTTTTTTTTTTTTGAGACGGAGTTTCACTCTTGTTACCCAGGCTGGAGTGCAATGGCGCGATCTCGGCTCACCGCAACCTCCACTTCCTGGGTTCAGGCAATTCTCCTGCCTCAGCCTCCTGAGTAGCTGGGATTACAGGCACGCGCCACCATGCCCAGCTAATTTTTTGTATTTTTAGTAGAGACGGGGTTTCACCATGTTGACCAGGATGGTCTCGATCTCTTGACCTCGTGATCCACCCGCCTCGGCCTCCCAAAGTGCTGGGATTACAGGCTTGAGCCACCGCGCCCGGCCTAAAATCTTAAAGAGTTTGTCTGATTCATGAACAGGGAGCTCCAGACCTCGGGCAGTCTGGGGCTCCAGCAAAGGGGTGGGGGTCAGGGATGGGGGAGAAGTCTTTTGTGACACCAGCTCACTCAGAAGCAAGACAAAAAAAAATACTTGATTTGTTAAAGTTCAGTAATAGCCTCATTTGTATTATTCCAGTGAAAAGTCCCTGGTTAGAGGTTGGTTGGTGGTTTCTGATTGGTTAAAGCAACCACTGACATTGAGTTGGGTTCTGGATTGCTCACCTAGGAACCAGGGCATGGGAAAAACCCCAACTTAACGGCCTCCTAATTAATTGTTATTATTATTATTATTATTCTTTTTGAGATGGAGTTTCACTCTTGCTGCCCAGGCTGGAATGCAATGGTGTGATTTCCATTCACTGCAATCTCCGCCTCCCAGGTTCAAGTGATTCTTCTGCCTCAGCCTCTCGAGTAGCTGAGATTACAGTCATGCACCACCACGCCCCACTAATTTTGTATTTTTATTAGAGACGGGGCCTCGCCTTACTGGCCAGGCTGATCTTGAGCTCCTGACCTCCAGTGATCTACCCTCCTCGGTCTCCCGAAGTGCTAGGATTATAGGTGTGAGCCAATGTGCCTACCTCTAATTAATTATTTTTAACACCTGTGATCATTCTCGAGTCCACTTTATGTGGGTCTTTAGTCTGAGATGCACAAAGTTAAAAAGGGCCGTTTTTGGTGACCCCCATGCTTCCTCCATATTCTTCTTTCTTTCTTTTTTTGAGATGGAGTCTCACTCTGTTGCCCAGGCTGGAGTGCAGTGGTATGATCTCTGTTCACTGCAACCTCCACTTCCCGGGTTCAAGCGATTCTCCTGCCTCAGCCTCCCGAGTAGCTGGGACTACAGGCGTGTACCACCATGCCCAGCTAATTTTTGTATTTTTAGTAGGGATGCAGTTTCAGCATGTTGGCCAGGCTGGTCTCGAACTCCTGACCTCATGATCTGCCCGCCTTGGCCTCCCACAGTGCTGGTATTACAGGCGTGAGCCACCGTGCCTGGCCAATGCTTCCGTATTCTAACATACAATTTTCTTTACTCAATGCCATTTACTCAATGTCATGGCCATTAGGGCTGCACTTATGTGAATAGTCCAGTCTTCCTTCTTCCTGGGCACATACTGCTCTGGTTTGGATGTGGTCTCTCCCCACCAAAGCTCAAGTTGAAATTTGATCCCCCACCTGGTTGTATTGCAGGTGGGGCCTAGTAGGATCTCTGTTGAATAGATTAATGCCCTACCAAAGGAGTGTGTGAGTGTTCTCTCTCCAGGGAATGAATTAGCTCCCATCAGAGTGGTGTCTGTTTGTTTGTTTTTTAATGATACAGTCACTGTGTTGCCCAGCCTGGTCTTCAGTTTCTGAACTCAAGTGATCCTCCCCCCTCAGCCTTCTGAGTAGCTGGTACTACAGGTGTACAGCCTGCAAGTGGGTTGTTAAAAAAAGTCTGGCTTCCTTGGTTTCTCTCTCTTGCTTCTTCTCTGGCCACGTGATGTCCTTGTACATGCCTGCCCCCTTCCACTTTCTGCCATGAGCGGAAGCAGCCTGAGGGCCTCACCAGATGCAGCTGCACAGTCTTCAACCTCCCAGTCACCAGAACTGTGAGCCAAAAAAACTTCCTTTTTTTTTGAATAAATTACCCAGCCCCATGGGCTAAGACACAAGCTAAGTTTGTATTTTGGTCCTTTTAAAAAATAAGCATTTCATACCACTTGCTTTGGTCAATGAAATGCAGGTAGGAGGTATATGAGACTTTCAGGAGGCAACATGCAGAGCCTGTGCACAGTTCTCAGCCTTTCAGCATAGTGGAAGCATTTACTAAGGGGACCCTCCATCAGCCCATCAGAGTCCTTGGATGGCTGCAATGAGAGGAGCACTCCCATCACCCACAAAACCTGTCATTCACACTGCACATGGTCTGTGAGCCTCGAATAAGCCCTTGTTGGTTTAAGTCACTAAGATGCGTGTGTGTGGGGTTGGGGGATGTTACAGCAGCCTAACCTATTTCATTCCAGCAAATCCACTGGCATCCAGCTGGTGGTATAATCCACCATCTGTGAGTACAGAACTGCCAGGAAACTACCCGTTGGCATAGTCTTTATTTTCTATTGTAGTGTGGGAAGTGTTTAGGAGGGGTGAGTTTTTCCAGGTTAAGGAAACAACGACCATAATCACCATGAGGAATCATTTCCTCATCTTCCCAAACAGCTGGCAGTTCCGTCCAGAGCTGGAATGAATTCTTGTGCATGGCAAGGACTCCATAAATATTTGTTTATTAAAAAAAAATAAACTTTAACTGTCTACAATGCATTACTGCTCATTCTTCCAACATCTCCCTCAAGGGTACGTAGATATTGGATGGAGACCTAGCCAGTCTGCAGTGACAGATGGTAAAAGACTAACAAGTACAGTTAACCACAGAGTCAGGTAACACCCTTCTCTAAAGGGAGGAGAAACTCAAGTGCACAAGGGGTAGTGTTTTGTTTGCTGGCTGGTTTTGTGGGAAGAATCTGGCGCTCAACAGTATGGTGTTTTGTTGTTTCTGTTCCACTCGCTCGTTCCTTTGGAACCAGGCTGGCGTAGAAGCTCAGGCATCGTTTGGCGTTTTTCTTGTTATGGCCCTGCCAGTTCTTCTGGTTCTTGACTTTCTGACCCAGAATCCTCCCTCACATTTTCTACGCACCACATCTCACTTCTACTACCATTACCAGGAGCTGGTAACGACAAATCTGGGCATCTCATGGGCACTCTCTGCCATGTCTTTCTTCAGTCCTTCCTGAATTTGAAATGAATATGAATAAAGAAAATATTCATTTACTAATTTTCCCTATTGTTTAAAATTGTTGACTTATTTGCATAGTGTGCAATTCAGAAATGACATGTGGCTGGGTGCAGCTCAGGACCAGCCTGGGCAACATGGCAAAACCTGTCTCTACAACCAATACAAAAATTACCTGGGCATGGTGGCATGCACCTGTGGTCTTAGCTACTCAGGAGGCTGAGGTGGGAGGATTCCTTGAGCCAGGGAGGATGAGGCTGCGGTGAGCCAAGATGTATCGTGCCACTGAATTCCAGCCTGGGTGACGTAGTGATACCTGACATTGACATAATGATATATGTAAGACTGAAAAGTTTTTTGCTGCGTAAGATATGGTATTGTGAAACGATTCAGATTTTGGCCTCCAAGCTCATGTTGCCTGGGTCCAAATCCCGCTCTGGCACATAGCTGGGTGATTTCGGACAGCTTACTCAACCTCTCTGGGTCTTAGCTTTCTCATCTGTCAAATGGGGTTCTAATTGTGTATCTTTCATTGGCTACTGCTGTGTGCATTAAATGAGTTAAATGCACACAGCATTTAAAGTCCCTTGAAAGGTGCTTAGGACATTGTAAGTGTTAAAAACACTGTACTGATAGACTGGACAGGGAAAATGTGGCACATATACACCATGGAATACTATGTAGCCATAAAAAACGATGAGTTTGTGTCCTTTGTTGGGACATGGATGAATCTGAAAACCATCATTCTCAGCAAACCGACACAAGAACAGAAAATCAAACACTGCATGTTCTCACTCATAGGCGGGTGTTGAACAATGAGAACACATGGACACAGGGAGGGGAGCATCACACAGTGGGGTCTGTCAGGGGGAAATAGGGGAGGGAGAGTGGGGAGTGGGGAGTTGGGGAGGGATAACATGGGAAGAAATGCCAGATACAGGTGATGGGGAGGAAGGCAGCAAACCACACTGCCATGTGTGAACCTAGGCAACAATCTTACATGTTCTTCACATGTAACCCCAAACCTAAAACGCAATAAAAAAAAAGACGGCATGGTACTTTTTGGTAAATGTTTATTCAATAAATTAAATCATGGATGAGCCTCAAAAAAAAAACAAACAAACAAAAAAACAAACAAAAAAAACATTGTACCCTATATAGGCCAGAAGGAAGGCACCAGAGCCAATGGTACAGGACATGGTGTCTGACTGCCTCTGTGGTCTCAGGCAAGGAAATGTCCTCTCTGTGCATCTGTTTCCTCATCTGGCAATGGGGACAATACCAGTCCCCATTTCCTTCAGAGGAGTTTTGTGAGGCGAAAATGAAACTGCATGTGTAAAGCTCTAGCTTTTGTATGTGTTGGCACCTACAAAATGCTCCATTGATACTATTTTATTATTACGATTTTAAAACTCAGTATTTAAATAAATCTGCCACCTCCTTTCCAAACACCCTATACTTTCCCCTTCTTTTGGCAGTATTTCTCCCATAGTTTGAAAGATTCAATTCTTGATGTCGTCCAGTCTTTCTTTGATGGGCCAGTTTCTTTGATCCAGGGAGATGCCGCGTTTATGTTGGCTGTCAACAGGGCAACGTCCAGGAATTATTATTTTTTTGAATGATCTAACGTCCTTTTCCAGAAATTCTCCAAAGAACAAACTTCTTTGGGGACAAAATAAATTTGAGACTTCCATTAGTTCTTGCAAACACTTTATAACCCATCTCTCACATGCTAACACTTTCCTGCACATTGCGACCTGGTGTCTCGGCTCTGACATCTAAAATGAGAATTGTTTGGGTGTACTCCATACATGCTGTTTGTTCTGACGTATGTTTTGAACTGGAAGTTTAAAAGAATTACCTTGTGTCTACCGTAACTTGGTTTTCTATTCTATGTATTTATTCAGGTTTGTTTCCTACTTTATTTTACAGTTCTCACAAGGGCCCTATAAAGTTTCTTTGGTGAAATCACCCAATGTTTCAGAATTCAACAGACGTTATTAACTGTTCTTTCACCCTCCAAGAAACTCCACATTTATCTCAGTTCCCTGTATTGAAAAAGTCTCTGAAAATATTACAGGTATGGACATATACGTATTATGAGGAAATCAGTATTTCTTTTTATCTCTTAACTATTATAACATTTAATCAAATTTCTTGGTTCAAGGCAAGCACTAACTATACTTCTCTCAAAATATTAGCACTATATTTCTTCAGAGATAACACTAAGCCTGGACAACAGTGCACAATCCCATCTTTAAAAATTTTTGTTAAGTTAGCTAGGTGTGGTGGTGCACACCTGTAGTTTCCAGCTACTTGGAAGGCTCAGGCCAGAGGATTGCTTGAGTCCAGGAGTTTGAGGCTACAGTGAGATATGATGGTGCCACTGCACTCCAGCCCCTGGGCCACACAGAGACCCAGTCTAAAAAAAGCAAGAAGAAAGGGAAAAAGGAAGGAAGGAAGGAAGGAAGGAAGGAAGGAAGGAAGGAAGGAAGGAAGGAAAGAAGGGAGGGAGGGAGGGAGGGAGGAAGGAGAAAGAAGGGAGGGAGGAGAAAGAAGACAGAAAGAAACGCTGAATGTTACAGATATTGACACAGACACGCCTACATTGGAATGCATATTCTCTCTGGGCTTTTACAGTCAGGGAAGTGCTGAGTCACTACCTGGCGTACTCACATGCCTGAAGTTTATAAGCCAGTCCCATGCTGGCAGAGTCAGCGTGGACCCAGTGGGTCATGTAGACCTCTTTCCACTCACCAGCCTTGCTTGTGACGGGGGAGAGCTCCTTAGCAGTTACTAGCAATGGCTCACTTGAAGCTTTTGACAAATACAGAGATTCCTAAGAAAGCTTGGCAGGTTGTGGCAAAAATTATTTGCTTGGGTAAACTTTAGTCAGACTCTGGAATCTTCTCCTAGGGCCATCTGTGCACTTCCTTGTAAAATCCAGTTTTAGCAAAGAACGCTGCTAAGTCAGTTAAGCAAGAATCCCCCACCTTCAATATCTGATCACCTTCATGTCTGATTGGGCTCTTCTCCCTCCACCAGCCCTGTGGGATGGCTGGTCTCCTGGGCCGTCTTCAGCAAGAATCCTGTTGTTAGTTTAGCCAGCATCGCCGTCAGTCCTAAGTTTCCTCTTAGTGATTTTCCCTCCACTGACCCCCACCCTGCTCCTTGGCTATAGATTCCTACTTGCTCATGCTGTATTCAGAGTTGAGCCCACTCTCTCCCACTGCAAAATCTCACTGC
Source organism: Cebus imitator (assembly GCF_001604975.1). NCBI lineage: Eukaryota > Metazoa > Chordata > Mammalia > Primates > Cebidae > Cebus > Cebus imitator. The sequence continues at coordinate 2,507,221 of NW_016107418.1, read as the reverse complement.
GTGGTGGTCCATATATCTGTGGCGATGGTCCTGAATAAAGTCGGCGGTACCATGCTTTAACAAGCATCGTTGGGTCATTTTTCTCCGTAACACTGACTACATCACATGGCCTCTGACACTCGCGGGACTCCTTAGAAGCGAGCTCAGGAGAAAGAGGAAGTATCAGGAAAGCTGGGTTCACTGGGATTAGGAATAAAAGCAGCGCCCTGGGCATCTAAGGGCAAAGATGAAGCTGGGTATGTAGCTAAGGAGTCTCTGGGTAAAACATGAAAGAAGAAATACATGCCAGGGAAGAAGCAGATCTGGCCAAAGGCCATGGGAATTTGGATGTGATGGGTGGGAGAAAGTAACTTTAAGAAGGATGCACGGAGAAAACAGCTGCAGCTAGCGTACTTTGATAAGCACTCTGATATTTGGGAAGATAGAGTGTACGTGTCCAGGAAGCCACAACTCTGCACGTCCATTCCAGGTATGCTCCCCGGTTGCTCAGGCCCAGAGCCCCGAGCTGCCCCGCTGCGTGGGTGCTTCGAGTACACCTCCACCAGGGGGCAGTGCGGTCCACGAGGATCAGGCCATTCCAGCCGACGCAGGCACTTCCTGTGGAGCCCCGAGCACACGGGGACGGTTGCCTTTCAGGGTCTCAGTGCTCAGGGTGTTAACCGGACGCCCCCGCATCCCGGTCCAGCCGGCGTCGGCCGCACTGATGCTGTTGCCGGGGGAACGGGGCCCGGCCCGGCGGCACAGCCGCAGGAACAGACGCCCTGGCTCCTGCGTGCCCCTTCTGGCCGCCGCTGCTGCAGCTGCTGCGGTGGCCCGAGGTCTCCGGACGGCCGCCCGCACTCCGCCCCTTCCTCCTGCCGCCTCCCGTCCCCTGGCCCTTGCTTCAAAGCCCTCCTCCCCTTCCTTTGGAGCAGAGCCGGCTCCGTATCTGGGCTTTTTACTGCCTCACTGATCCTCTGCACTGTGCTGAGGAGAAGCTATTTATTTTTTCTCAGGAAACCTCCACATCTAGGTGGGAAAGGGCAGGTTTCCTGGAAGCGCACTTCTAGAAAGGCCACCCCCTCCCTACGAAGCAAACCAAACAATCTCGGTACTTCCTGTTTCCTCCGTTTAAAGCACCCCCCCAGCTGGCCGGAGCCGGGCAAAAGCACTTCAAAGGCTCAGCGGGCCAGGTGTGCACGCCAGGCTTTTTCCTTTTAACTCTTTGTGGTCTACTCTAATTGGGTTTTTAGTTGTCCTACTAAACGGCTTGTGGCTACGAAAGGAGCACGGTTATGAAATCCTCGTCAATTCCGCTGAAACGCTGTGCGTATGCAGTCGTGACGCCATACATATGTCATGACGCTTGTGTCCAGATGTCACTGGGGCAAAAAGCACACAGTGGGTGCTGGGGTCACGTGTAAATATTTACGTTTATTAAAATCTGCAAAATGCATACCCGTTACACTTTACTTGCAAAATTATGCTGTTTT